>NW_027116002.1:1576149-1633425 GCF_000696795.3 Halyomorpha halys | reverse complement strand
ATTATAAAATACTGGAAGATCGCTGATTGACGTAATACGAGTAAAAGGAAGATGGTTCGGTCAAATAAAACCTCAAATAATCATAAAACTGTTTAATTTGAGTCAACGTTTCGCCCCACGTTGCAGAGCTTCATCGGGGCTAAAACAAAGACACAAACACTTAAATGGAGTAAAAATAAATGAACAATGTCAATTAAGAATTTTTAAAAAAACTTGTACAGTGAAGCTGAAAATTAAACAAGGTTTTAGACAATTAAAAGAAAACGAAAGTCTCATCAAACCTCCATAATTCTTCTTTCACTTTATGTTCTGCATTTGAGAAGTTAATATTCCTCTCATATCTTTTATGTGTTTTTGTTTTATATACTAGTTTTAATTATTATGTATATTATCATTTTAAGTTCATTTTTAAAATATTTCTTTAAATTTTCTTTTTTGTCGGTTGTTACTTTCGTTCTCTTTTAACTGCCTAAAATCTTTTGTTATTCTTATTTAGTTTTAAGCTTCTCTGTACAATTTTTTTTATTCTTAATTGACATTGTTTATTTATTTTTACCCAATTTAAGTGTTTGTATCTTTTTTTAGCTCTGATGAAAACCCCTGCAACGTGGGGCGAAACTTTGGCCCATCATAAATAGCATTACGACTATTTGAGTTTTTATTTGATCGCACTGGTCCATATTATATTATATTATTATTTAGACGAAATAAAACTTCCAAAAAATATTTCTTAATTATTAGATTGAGATTGAATGATAAAAAAAGGTTGTAATTGTTAAATAATATTTTGATTTTAATCAATAAAACTTTTTTGGGAGATTTTGTCTGCTAATTATCCGTATATTTATTTATTCGATCCTTTTTATAAATATCAACTGATGTAGACGAACAATGTTGATTTAAATGGTTAGATGTCAAATAAGTAAAACACAAAAATACTTAATTTAATTACATGAAACTATTTATTCATCATTTGATTTACTTTCCATGCTAAATATTTGAGTTCAATCGTAACTGAATAGTGTATATACTTGCTAAATGAAATTGTCATTTTAATTAATAAGTAATTTTTGGAAGATATAGTTCACTTAAATAATTACAAATTAACTTGAAGATTTCTTGAAACTGTAAGTCAAGTATGAAATATTTTAAAACAACAAATTCTTTTGGATTTACAATTAATTCGCTTACAGTCAAGAATGTTGAAAGCTGAAATTTTTTTTTTTGTTTCACCTTTTGACCTGCACTATATTATAGTTTTTTTTATCCATCTATCCTGTTTTTCCTTCACTAAAAAAAAATTAAATAATTTGACTTAATGTGTTTAGTTATACTCGTATTATGTGAAACAAATTAATTAAAACACTATGTGCCTAAAAAAAAGTGGATTATTAGAATCTATCTACAATTATTGTTTTTATTGATGCACGAACTTTTTAACATAGGAACTCATTCGAAGATTTTACTTCCCATAGACAATCCTACAATTTTTTATTGTTCGTCATTGAATATTAAGATTAGTTAAACCAAAATCTGACAACGTGAATTCTGGGTAGTAAAACTAAAATCTTCTTGATGGTCATATAAGTATCTCGAAATTGGTAACGGTTGGTTCCGAAATCAAGCCAAACTAAGGAATTGGCGGCCTGGAGGTCTCTAGCTCTCAAAGTGTTTGTTAAAGATAAATAAAGATACTTTTATAGAGAATTTCAAATAAATAGACCAATGCAAAACTAATTTGATATCTACCTCCATGTAGATACTAATCATAATCGTTGGAGTTTTCCAAGACTTACATGTGAGAACTATCTATTTGGTGGTAAAACGAATTTCTTTTTTAGCAATATTTTTTTTACAGCAAACCCTTTATTGAAATAAAAATTATTAGTAAAAACCCTTTATTATTAAAAATAAAGCAGTTTGAACGATTTTTTTTTTTTGCCTCAAAATAGTTTATGTAAGTCCAATCTTTTCCATGATGAAACTACCTCATCTCCCCAACGATTTCTTTCGATTCCTTCTTGAATTTTTTATTTAAAATAATTAATATATTCCCATTAATTTTTATCTTATCTAATTGAGGTAGTTAAATTATTCGGACATGACTGAAACTGCTCAATATGTAGTATTCGCAGGCATCAATTGCCATACATAATGCCTTTGAGTGACCTTTAAAGAGGCAGAGGAAGTGGAGATGCAGCGTGCAGCGGCCCTGGCAGCTGGCCTCCAGGTGCAGGAGAGAAGTCGCCATCTTGGCTTCTGTGCGGGTGTGCGGGTGTGCCATAGCGGAGAGGTGGTGTGGTCAGCACCTGCAAAAACTATCAGTTAGTAGATGTGGGTTAGAGAATAACTTACGTTACAAAAGATCATAAGATATTCCTAAGCACTCCGATTAACTAATATTAATTCCATGTTGTCGTTGTAGCTAACATGAAATACTCCGAGCAGATATGTATGATATGGTATGCCTGAGAAAGTAGAAGATCGATAAAGACAGCTGTAGAACAGGATGTCGTTGAATTGAAGGTAAAAGTGATCATCTAAATTCAATAAAAAATATTGAATATTTTTTGTGGGGAGATAGTCAGGGTGTCGGTCAATAAAGGTATCAAAACAGTAAATGAAAACTTTTTATTGTTAACCAACGTTTCACCCCACTTTGCAGGGCTGTTGTCATTGGTTAACAATAAATAGTTTTCTTTTAATATTTTGATACTTTTATTGACCGACACCCGGATTACTTCCTACAATCTACTTCATACGGTCAACTACCTTCTTCCAATTAATATTTTTGATAAGCTATTAAATAACATAAAATCCAATGAATTTCAGGAATAACATTATTTACAGATAATACAGAAAATAATTCTTTAATACCTACCATAGTAAGGATGGTTTGTGAGATCTACCTTTAGAGGAATAAAAAGGAAAAATTGTGAATTATTTATTAAAAAAATATGTTTTGAAACGAGCAAGGATTAATTTCAATCCAAAGTAGGACTGTAAGTAAAGTTTTAAAATTTTGTCCTCATAATAAAGGCAGGGGATGGTTGGGTTTGTAAAATATTCGTAATAAGTGAAAAAAAGTTTTCTACGCCCAAAAAAATTTTTTTAAATAATTTTATAGCGAAATATCTCTAGGGTTTTCATAGGCTCTCATTTGAAAGGGTCTTAAATTCTCTACAAAACAAAAATCATCTAAATCAGACCAGTATTAGCAAAAATACAGTGTAGTTGTTGTTGATTGTTGCTTAAAGGCGTAAAACCCTTAAAAGCCTGTGGCATGATAAAAGTAAAAAAAAAATAATTAAAATAAAAAAAAGTGAAGTAAACTTTTATTTAAAATATAAAAGAACAGATTAAACTCGCTAGTAATGATCACTCAATCACTAACCGCCATTTCCTACGAAGCCAAAATTTTAATAACGGCTTTCCTCATACCCAGTGATAATAATTACAATAATTGTTTTAAACACGAAAAGTATATATCTCATAAAACGTAATAGCCATCCTTTTGAAATGAGTGTAAAAATCTGTAGGTCACAGGAAGATAGTCCGGATGGCGGTTAATAAAGGCTCAAATAGTAATAAAAGAAACAACTATTTAATTAAAAAGTTTTTTCTATTATTTTGTAATATGAAAATCTCTATGACTTTAAAGTATTAGCAACACAGCAAATTCATTTTTTTTTTTGTTATCTATGTATAATCACACGTTGTAGAATAACTTAAACTTATAGACTAATGGGTAAAGAAATTTCTGATCATGATTAAGAGGTTCAGAACATCTTTTCCCATCTTAAATATACATATATTGATAACTTTTTTGTCGACTGTTGTATTGAAATTTGTTTTGGTGGATCTTGAGGATCAGTCAATAATTACTTTGTAATAATACATCTTTTAGCGACGTTTCGCAACTTTATTGTTTGCATAGTCATGCCCTACAATGAGAAAAACACAGTTTTTTTAAAACATACACTCTCTTCAATTAATTATCACAAAAAATTCTCAACAGCAGTGTGTTCTACCTAATGATGGTAACATGTTCAAATTTGGGGAAGGACTTAAACGGTTTTGAAATGAAAGTTAGGTGTGTTTAAGCTGTGTTTTCTAATTGTAGGGCATGACTATGCAAACAATAAAATTGCGAAATGTCACCAAAGGATGTATTAATACAAAGTAATTAATGACTGATCCTCAAGACCGACCAAAACAAATGTGTAAAATTTAGATCTGATTTTTTTTTTTTTTGCAACAATATAATCGGTGATTTTTTTGGTAATAAATGTTTACTCGAAACTTTTTTTATTCTGAAACGTATGTACATAAACTGCAGAGATTGTAGCTGCGTTGCATTAATAAGATCAATACAGTATTTTCAATGATCGTGTGATCTAAATTTGGAAAATTTCATCAGTAAACATTTTAATTTATTTGTGCACTCACCACAGGGGGGGGATTGTTTTTAGTCAATTGAATATCTACAGCATTATCACGAATACCGAGAACTCAAACAAAATTTAATTAACATTTAATTGGAGCTGTATTATTGATATGTGGTAAATTAACCGTGCAGAGAGAGGACGTACATAAAAATAATGAATACAAATTTAACGATGTTTTGGTCACTAATCATTAACTTCAAGGGACAAATTAATAACCCATACCTTGATATGGGCAAAAATAACAGTAGTAGGCAGTAGAAATTGAAATCATCAATTTAATATTTATTTGGACTTAAAAATGTTTTGTTATTTCTTCAAAATGAAAGGAAAGCTTATCAACTTCCAGAACCTCACATAGTTGAAATAGTTTCATAAGCAGGGACTGGATCGGGGGCATTGCCCTTCCAGCTTTATAGTACAAGGGAATTAATTTACTTCATTAATGCTTGCATCAGGATCATACATAAAATTTGTTGGACTCTACTTTCATTATTTTAATTTTGAAAATTAAATTAAATCATGATTCAATGTGCAATGTGCAACCCACAGTTTTGTGAAATGCAAGTTACTACCTACAGATTTTAACACGAATAAAGACTATTTTGGCGAACATGAAATTAGGATATTAAATTGCGTTATTTACCAATTAATTTTTCCGATTCCTCACATGCTTTCCTATTTACTTTCCATTGCAGCATTAATTTTGTTGCTCGAACAATGTTATTTTGATAATTAATTAAATACTGTTGACAAAGGCCTGAAAATTTGAAAAAAGTTTTCTGGAATTTCGATAAAGCTCTTAATTTGAACATCAGTACTTACTTAAGATAAAATAAATCTATAGTTTTACTTTATCGAATATTTATGGGAGGTTTAATGATTTAAACCATATCTATCCATATCCGAAATTCTGAAAAGAGTGAAATTAACAAGGATGGTTGCGTTGTTTCTCATCATATGAGAATCTTTTGAAAGAACATGCGATTTATGAGTGACTATTATATAACATTATAATACACTTTGTTGTAATTCGGTTACGGCCATAAACCATGAATTGTTTTAAATTGATTGCATATATAATACCCAACAGATATTGCACATAGGGACACAAAAAAATGACCTACTCATTTCCTGAAATAATCTATGATAAAAAAGTTTGGCTCTGTGTTCTCAAAAAAATATCTTGTTAAACAGCAAAAACAAAAAATCTGTTTTTCGGCGAACTGAAAACAATAAATTTCGAGTGCTTTAAGCTGTGGAAGATATTGATCGACTTATCATCACTTCACAAATCCACTTTCGTCATCCTACGATGTAGTGTTAGTTGCTGGAGAGGAAATCAATTTATAAGGAGATTTGTTCAAGACATGTGGAAGACGCAAAACTATGGATGTAATTTGTTCTAGCACCTTCTCCTCAATATTCACATCAAAACAGGAGCTTTTCTTTTTTACTCATTGCTTCTGTGGGTTTTACTCGGTCGAGCATCTTCGTTTTTTCCAATATTTATAGATATAGCTGCAGAAAGAACTGCGGGATATGTCCACAATACATCCTCCAGGATTTTGAAATCGGACAGATCGCAGGGGAGTAGGAATCTTCCTAGAATGCGATATCTGGCACATCATGCTTCATATCAGGGTTGCTCTACTGATAAAAGCACATCAGCTATGTCTTCCTGCAGCTATAAGCGTTCTCACAATCCTTCTTGCAGCCCCACAATATCGTCCGCTAGAACAATTTTTCTATTCACTTCTCTGGCTATCGTCATATAGCTGAAACCTTGAGAAATGGATATCTAGAAGTGAGAACAGTGCCCCAAGAAAGAAGTTTCAGTCATTTCTGAATTCATCTTTCAACCACTTCTGTGCCTACGTTCTGAAACTGTTATTGAGATAAAAACGCATTATCCTCATTTTGTTTCGTAAGATCCTCACATAATAAGAAACAATATTACTCAGAATTATTTATATATAATTGATTACAGATTGTTGCATGATGATGATATACATCGAAACTTTAAAACGATTCTCGTGAAGACCATATCGCGACCTTATATTTTCAAAATTTCTTAGCTACATTTTTTTCCCTCGAATAATGTTTTGGGTGAATTTTCAAGTTTGATGTATTTCGTATCTGTCGGTAGTTTAAAGCTCCAACAAAAAAAGTGCATAATAAACTAACGATTCAAAGCGCTTTTTTGGTTCTTAAAACTAATGACAGATAATAAATATACGAAATTTCAAGATTCACTCAAAAATCTATTTTATATAGATGTAATAAGGAGGTTTTGAAATTAAGGTCGTGGTATCCTCAAATCAATAAAATCTTCAACACTGGGAATAAAATTGTGTTGTTCGGGTATAAGAAATGTGGAAATGGAGTATTGAGGTTGGAAGGGATAAAAACTATGATTAGCCTGTAATAATTACAAACAAAAGGTTTAAACTAGTAAACTATGAAAAAAAATTCATACACCCCACCCCTTCTTGTGACCTTCAACGTAATGCGAAAATCTATTACCTTCTATGAAAAAACTACAGTATTAATTAATCCTGTTCCATGTTGGTAGTATCAATTAATATTAGTGGAAATTTGAAATGGTAATAATCAGTATTTTTAAAGGTTATTTAAACTAAAACACAAAATAACCTTTAAAATGGAAAGTATAAAAGTATTGTTGTTCAGTCTCATTTGTTCTATAAATTTATAAAGGACAGGATTGAACCTTTAATAAATCTGTTTGAACGGCAATAAAATTCAACTTATAAAAGTTTCGTGTTTTAAAAAAAAAATTCTCTTAAGCTTCAATTTAATGTACAAAATATTGTGTTCACACACACTTTTATTTCATTTTTACAACAGTTATTATATATTATATATTATTATATATTATATACAGTTATATATATATATTATTATTATTATTATTATTATTACATGCTTTCTCAAGTCTGAAATCGTCATGACAACAGCGCGTAGGCAAGTTGTTCACTTATGTTCTTACTAGTTTATTATATCTTATGTTTATCACATTTTATTAACATTTTGGATGCAAAGAGAAATGTTAATGACTTTCGCTATTGACCGATTTAAATAGAAGATATCAACACGTTAATATCACGTGTTAGAAGCAATGTTGTATTCAGTGTTAATCCACCTATGCTTTGCAGATAGAAATAACAAGAATACTTTAAAGTTAAATTTTTTATATCAACACATAAACTCAAAACAACCTTTAAAATAGTACCGTTGTTTACTCTCATTTGTTGATAATAATTTGCAACGACTATCAATTTCTTTTAATGGCAATAAAGTTTCAATTTTTTCTGTTTTTATCTCTGTTTCCCTCCCCGGATTCCAATTACAAAATAACTTTTTCACATTTTTTTTTACCCTAAGCACACATATTTTGACTTTTTTATTACATAAAATGAAATCCTTATGTCCACCTATTTAAGATTAAATCACATTATAGTACAATATAGCAGAATTAAGTCTTAATGTAACGAGTTTGTTGAAATTATGTACCTCATCAATACTATTGTATTTGTTTATTACTTAATTGAATAATATTCTTCCAAAAAACAAGATATTGTACTGATTAATAAGGAATGAAATATAATGAACGTACAGTGTTGAAGTAATTCGTAAGTCATATCCACATTGCAAAATTTATTACATCATTATCGATCTTTATACATGAGAGAATAATTATTACAAATTAATTGTGGGAACGTTTCTGTTAACAAGCAATAGTTAACAATAACAAAACTCCGTTGGGTATATTGGCAAGGAAGCCATGCTGGGGGAGATTGGCAAAGCGATTACGCCACTTGTGGCGCCATTTTGTGCGATCTCTTTCAAGAGGCTGCCCCTCATTAATGGCGGACATTATTCTTTCTGCGAATCTTTCTATTATTTTTTACATTCTTTTTAATTATTTCCTAAATGTATCTTTTTATTTATATCTGATATCATAGAAATAAGGGGAACTACTAAATAATCATTTGCTAACTATTCGTTTGGAATTAATTTTGTAATAATAAGAAAATATTACAATTCGATTTAAAAAAATAGTTCATACTGCTTCTTCAATAAAATTTCTATATTCCTAATAGGCCAATATACACATCTAATATATATTTGATTTACTTTCCTTAATTTTTCTCCTCATATTGCAGGATTAACATGAAATAAAAAAGTTATTTTGAACAGATTATATGTAAAAATCTTAAATTTATTGTGATTTTGTTGTTACTTTTGTGTGTCAACATTTATTAAATGCCTATTCATCAAATTTGGAACATGTAATTAAGAAATATAAACTTAAGAAGAGACAGTAAGCGTATGAAATGCCTGGTGGAGGTGTGTAATCTCACTAATTAATGATTATAAAAACATAAAATGCAAGCCTATTCAGCAGCTGACTAGACACACACATGAATCAAAATACATTTATTATTATTGTAAAGATACTTTATTTTTAAATGAAAAGATATGTTTTTCAAATCATCATTACTGTTATTTTTATGGCTGTAAATGCTTAATGGAGCATATTAAACCAGAAATTTTAATTACATTTGTATTTAACTATGATAAGTTTTAATGAAACTTGTAATAAAATTTACTGTTTTATATTGAAACTCGACCTCACTCACACTCTGAGGATCTTGAGGAGGTCTTTTTTATTCTCTTCCAACTCTAATCCTTAAAAAGATTCCTTTCCAAGCATGTATTATAAGGGAGGGTTCAGGGCGAGCAACACATTCCGTGAAATGAGGTGATATTATGCCAAACGGAATGAGAGTATCATGGAATTCACCAATCAAGTGATCTCGAGTGGCCTCTTATTTAATTGTAGGAGCTTAAAAAATGAAAAAAAGTAATAAAATTGTAATATGAACATAATTAATTACTTCCACAGCTATTTTGTATTACCTATTTTGAAAATTCTAAGCCCTGAGTAGTGAGTAGGTTTTTTGCAACACTATTCTGAGACCTCTTTTGCTACCTGCTCGGGGTAAGAAGAAATGGCCAGGCCCCAAGTTGGAATGTGTTGTTCATCTGTTGTTAAACATGTCGAATGGAGAACAAAATGTCAATTTTAAAACCTGAAAAGAGAATACAAGATATAAGAATTTGAAGAAAGGATTGGAAGATTATTAGTAAGCCGTGAGTAATTGATTGAAGGGGTGTGGTACAGGATGTGGTCAAAAAGGTGAATACTAATCTTCAGGGGAGGGGATAAGAGGTGTAAATGAGGACAAAACAATAAAAAAATAAAATAAACAAAGCTATATAAAAGTTAAGAGAGGTATAACGGATGAGGGGTAAAAAAGAGAATAATGCAAATGTAGTGAATTGTAAAATATTAACAGATCGTTGATTTTAAATAAAGTAATGTAAATTGTTGAATATAAACGTCTACTACATAAGACTTGAACGTTTACCTAAATTCGGTTAACGATACAAAAAATCTTTCTCTTTGTGAAGCTTAGATCATTTGGTGGTTCCTTTCCCCATAAAAATACCTACTTGAAGCAGGGTCAGGTAGAAACCTGAAAATTCTTTGTTCCTCAGTTCTTATGTTTCCTTTTACCAAGCTTCGCTCGTAAAATATAGAAAACAAAAATATTCATTAATGATGTAATGACAGTAAATTTTAATGTATTTTTTTATTACTGATAACTAAAAACACACGAAAAATAGTGTTATGTAATTATAGGAAGATTGTAGCTAAATCGCTAACGTTAATGCAGGCATGATTAAGGCAGGAAATTTGAATGATTCTTTTTACTAAATGTTTTCTAATTTTCTTAAAAAAATAACTTTTAAATGAATAAATTACCTTTAAGTAAAAAATTTGTTTTTAGAAAAGGAATAATAAAGTAAAATGATTACACAAATTATCGACTAAAATACATTTTATTAAATCTTAATAAAAGACTATAAATATTTGACATCTGGTTTCATTCCTTATTGAGGTTTTTTATCAATTGTCCAAAAGTAAAATAAAAACTCCTTAATGAGTTAACACATTTATCTTCTACGATGAAAATAATAATAATAATAATAAATCACCTTTTTACTTCTTTTCTTTAAGTCCCTTAATTATTAGCTGTGCTTGATTTCTGTACTTTATGTTATCATGAAGTAAAAAAACTAAATATTAGGTTTTAATGAATTGGATTGAAAAAAAAAAATCACACAACTCAGTAGTCCTTTAAAACAAAATATACAAACAAATGTGAATGTACATTTGGAATAAAAATAAAATCATTCTAATTTTTTAATCTCCCTAAATCTAATTCTGTATATTTAATATTTCATGCATATTAATTTTTGGGTCCAATACCTATATATTATTGATTATATATGTTATATGGGCTCATAGATTATCTGTATAATATTTTGAATTACTTATTATGTTAAATTACATTTTACTGATTAAATTATAAATAAAAATAAATCATTTCCAACGCTGAAAAAAATGTGAAAGTAAGTCATTTCAGTAATTATTCTTTCTTCTCACCCGTGAATCCTACTCATCGGGCCACATCCCTAAAAACACATTATAATATTTTAGATATATTTAATACTGCCCAGATTTATTCTTCCCATACCATTATCGAATCTCTTGATGACATTTCATCAATCTAGTTCTGCTTTTCTTACATTCAGAATTCGTTCCTTAATTGCTTACAGAAGTGTTGACATAGACAAATTTCGGAGAGATTTCGAGAACAAAACTAACTATGAAATTCTATTTAAGACAAAAGAAGACAATATTGGAGCCATAGACAAACTTACAGCATCCATAGGAATCAGCATTAACGACAATATCTTAACTAGTAAAAGTAATAATATTCAACCGACTAACTACCTCAGCATATTCACATCTTAATAAGAGAAAAACGCAGACCAAGATCGAAATGGCACAGGGCTAGATGTTCAACAGATAAATCAGATTACGATTAACTGAAAAACTACAAACATAAATTAGAATAAACAATACTTACTTAACTTGACAGAAAATCTTATTACAATCGATACATTTTTATGAGCGACCACTAAAAAGCTTGACTTGCAAAGATTATAATTATCCTTACAGCATGCCAAACATAGTCTACCTCCAATGAAGAAAAATCAGTTTCTGTTAGTGCCTCTCTAAAACCTTTAAACAACATTCTGATATCCACAATCCAATTCAAATTGAATGTATTAAAGAATAATTAATTATTTCACTCCAAATCACCCTAACTAAAACATTTCATCCTTCAGAAATATAGAATATCATTCAGAGCTTACCTTCCTTTAAAGCTCCCTGGTACTACCTAATTACATACCATCTATAAAAACGTCATTTCCTCATGTATTTGTATAATGAACTTCACTCGATATATTTTCCTAACTTTTAGAAGTTATATATTGTCAAAAAGATAGGTAGCCTCAAAAATCCACCAGAATGCCTCATCCCCCTACTGTCCTATACCTCTCTTACCCATCATTTGCCAAATTCCTGGAGAAACTCATTTGAAACGCCAGTCTAATCAAATAATCCCAGATAACCTGTTTAGATTCCAAACATCCTTCTTCACTATCGAGCAATGTCACCGTGTGGTCTCCTCTACATTGAAGCACGGTATGAACTGCGCGGGAGACTTTCTTGAAGTAAACCAGGCTTCTACTCGAGTCTGGCATCCGGCACTGCTTTACAAACTCAATAAAGTCGTACTCCCATCATACTTCCTCATAATCCATTCCTACCTTACAAAGAGATTATTCAAAGTAAATCACAATAGTGCAATAATTCAACTACTTTTCCCAGTCTGCTGTTGTTCCTCAAGATATCTTCGGTTTCACCTTAGACATCCCAACCTAATCTAATATTGTTCTTGCCACGTATAGCGATGACAAAGGTGTTATCTAAGCGAATTATACCTTGTTAATTGCACCCTCAACTCACCAATCACAACTCTTGAAGAATAACTAAAGAGTATAACAGTCTCCATCAAATCACATTCGCTCTTCGTCATAAACCTTCTCTACAGTGTCCTTTTATAATATCCCACTGTTGGATAGATCTGCTACCTAGGACTGCATCTGCACAAACGACTAACTTGGAATCCTCAAAAAGACTACAAAGACAAGAAACTGCTCGTTGATCCTGACTTTTGTAACTCTTAATATACAAAAGTTTCAAGCTTCTTATTAATTACAACTGGCTCATTTACCTGACTTATATGGACTTGCGGAGTTAATATGTGAAGCTCAACTAATCCATTCATTCCTCTCGTATACAATCATTATAATCAAAAATACTTCGTAAAATCTTCAATATCCCTTACGTTGTCATCAATAAAACCACCAATAGTGATCTTAATGTACCATATGTTCATAATTTGGCCCGAATCTGGTATAAATCCTTCTATAATAAACTCATTACTACCCAAACAATGTTCTTTCTAGCCTTGCTCCTTCTTAAATTCCTGATAATCCTCCAAGGCGTTCGAAAAGAAGATTGCCTCGATACCTCCTTATGTGGAAATTGTTGGAGTGCTTATAATTGGTTGTTACTCTACAAATCTGAATCATGTCACTAAAACATTATTCATAACACATTTACTTATTGTATTTTACAGTTGTAAATTTTAATATATATTTTTTTTATAAATCATTTCCGTGAGTAAAAAACGCGAATTTTGAATAACCTTTGCCGCCTAGACCTGGTTGTAGGCAGTTGGCCGACGTGCATTTTTATTTGTTGTGTAGAATAGATAGGATGTAGAAATCCCACTTCCAATTGTCAAATCGCGAGATTAGGGAATCACTAAATGAATCGTGCTTCTTCTAGGTAAACCACTTCAAAGTGTGATTCTTTCAAGAGAATCGATTATCGGTTCACCTACTAATGGTACAGTTTAGAGGCGATTTCTGTATTCAAAGTTTTTTTTCTTGAAATTTAAACCTTTTTTTTTCGAAATTACTTATAAACTTTAAAAAGTGTTCTCAAATTTAAGTTTTTTTCCCAAAATTGAACCCCGTTAGGAGTTCTGGGATACAAAATATTTCCATAAGTGCAGCTGGTTTCGTTTACAATTAAAACAAAGTGAAATTTATTATTGTTATTTTTTTTTTATGTGTTATTGTTGTGTCGAAGTTATTTCACAAGAGGAAGTACAAGTTTTTCAAGACTGTACCCGCAGTACAATTGCTTTTATCGTATTTAAACAAAAACCAAAGATCTTTTTTATAGATTTGAATAATAATGCTTTCGATTAGTGGTTACATGAACCTTCTTTAAGCTCAGACCTTGAGCTGCCCGTAGCTGAGACGGTTACCCTTAGATCTATCGTTCTGATGAGATCTGAGGGCGGTGCCGGTTCGAATCTGGCCTGGGGCATTGACTTTTTAATTAAGTGGTGGTCCCACCTGACCCCCGAATGGTTAGAATAGGTTGGTCAACTGTAGACAATTAAGCAACATCACCTTCAGTGTGGATTGCCTTTAAAAAAAAACAACCTCAAATCCTTAAAATTTTAAATTTTATTATATCCCTCCATGAGAAATGATATATGTTGCAGATTTAGTTAACCCCTTAACGTGCTTGTACGCTGGAGTTAATTCGAGTGCGCTAAACAAGCCAAACTGTGGGATTTAAATGACATCCAGTTTATATTACAATACAGTAATAGTCTAATAATAATGACCAAAAATAGAAGTATAGACGTGGTCTATGGATTCAAAGAAGTTAGAATCTTCAACACCTAACTTTCGATTGATCTTATGTTGAAACTGTCGGAGAAACGGAAAGGTTATAGCTGTCGTTTCATAAATTTAAGTGTTCCTACTTATCGCCTCGAAATGAATTTTTTTATAATTTTCATTTTTTCGCAATTCCTGGACTTTAATGATTGATAAACTCAATAAATATGAAGTGATCAAATGTTTATAGATATTTATTATCCTATTGTAATCTTTATAATTATTTGATAGCTCGTATACTAATAATTTTCCATTTATATGTAACTAATTATTCAAATTGAAGATAATGAATGTTACAATAATTATTATTTATATAGTCAAAGTCGGATCTACCAGGAAATTTGCACTCTCAAAATAACCACTGATAAAAACCAAATAGGGCTGATTTAAAAATATACCTATTAAGACTCATACTCGTGAATAACTGCAATAAATATTTTTGACATTTTTTCAAGCAAAAATTTTTCTTATAATTGTAAGCTTTAATTAAGTTATAAATTATGAAGAATAATTATTTTGTAATCTATTGTAGTTTTATTAGTTTAAATATAATATGCGTATTAAACTTTTTTCGTTGTATTATTTTTAAACCTGATGGAAGCTAAAAACTTCTTATTGAATTCCAGTGGTCAAGTGGCTGGATTTATATTGGTCGAATTCTAATCAAGTTCAAAATATTTTTAAATCGGTTCAAACTATTTGATTTGCAATTTTGTTACTAAGATGCACTGTTAATCCCTCATTACACAGGATAAGACCAGACAATCACATAATTATAAATATCGTATTTTCCACATCATGTTAGGATTATGCTCTATTAATTAAAAATGATTGGCTCCTCAAAGGAATATATATATATTCACACTGCAAATGACAATTAAAAAAAAAGAAAAAGTTATGGCAAATCCAATTCCGGCTTGTTGCCCGAGTATCCAAAATTCAATGGTCACCCTGATAGTTCTACCTTCTCTCTTCCCCACTCAAAAAAAGAAAAGAAATAATAATATTAATAAATAAAAAATAACTGTGGATCCGTTGATCACAATTGATTGTACATCAATAAGGTTTTCGGACTTGGTGATAAACTATGACAATTTGTCCTGTGATTCACATAAATACTCGAATTGAGAAAACTAAAAAACTTCCTAAATGAATTTCAAAGTGGTAAATATTATTTTTTTTATTTGTTTCAACCAAGACTATTTTTTTTTTTTTTACTTTCCCTTACCTATTAAAAAATCACCTCATATAGATCAGCTCCTTGTATAACCATTGTTCTAAACAGGACTTCCTTGTTGTGAACTTGTGGTTGTGGTGATCAAAGGGTATCATTGTATAGTCGCAACACTTTTTATTTCATCAACAGTCCAACGTTTCGGCCATCCTCAAAGACAATCTAAACATTTAACAGATTATTATACATTCATTTGTAACAATTATAACAACAAAATTATTACTAATAACATAACATACCTTCAAATATAAATTCTCACCTCACATCAATATTTAAAAATGTTTTGCAGACTATGGAGTATGCATAGAGAGAAGTTTTAGGGACTAAAATATTAAGGAATAAATAATCTTTGTTACATAATGCAATCCAAGGAATTACAAACTACCAGATTTACAAATAACTACCTCCTATATATATGTATTCCATAACCTATTTCGTCAGGAGGGTAGAAGAAAAATTCTAAAATAATGACATATGAATAGAAAACGTTTCATGGTAACAACCATAAGGTTACAGGTCGTTCACAACTCTGTTTTCATTCAGCATGTGCCCGAATCCTCTAAAAAAGAAGTTGGCTTCTATCAAAGAAGGGGCACAATGTCAACTAAATAAAATAAAATTGGATCTAAGAGACCTCGCAATATGAAAATTAACTGGTTAAAAACAAAAATATGGATTGCCTCTCTTTTTCTCATTTCAGTAATTGAAGAAATATAACAATGTTACCTGGATATATTTAATTGGGTACAATATGTTTATCAAAATCAAATTTATAAAATTATGTGTGTATTAAATCTTGAAGAATTCACATCTATTCAAAATTGGTCTTGCAGAGAAAAACATCGCATGCCAGGGAGATATTAAATTTAATCGGCCTGAATAATTATACCGGCAGCATTCAGGAGTTGACGAACTAATGAGATAATAATATATGATAGTGTATCAATATCTGAATAAGAAGCTATCCAGGGAGATTGGAGTTTCTTCTGTGAGGCATTGTCTAAAAAAATAAAATAAAATACGAGAACGTAAGTATTCGAGCAATAATAAATAATTACCAAAAAAAAAAAAAAAAAAATTGAAGTATTTTAATTTATAATGTAATAAAACTGATGAAATGTATCATTTGATTGAGATAATGAAATCACGTTCTCACGAAATATGCGAAATAAAAGAGAACTTATTGTGCTAAGTATTTAGTGACGAGAAGTATTGGTAATTTTAAGTAATTGCAGATTATGAATACACCATCTATACTCAGGCAATAGTTTTTTGTCAGGCGAACTGACTATTGACTAGTAACAGTATGAAGTGTTATGAAAACTAAAAAGATGTACAATTTAAAAAAAAAATCTTTTTCTAGCTTGTGTTTGTTATATTGTTAATGAAAAAAAGATCGATTGTTTCTATAAAAATGATATTCATTTTTTCTGTAACGTCCACATTAAGATAGAAATCGCCCCGACTGGACCAGCCGTTGGTGAGTTGACTGCTAGAAACACTCTTCCTGGATGAATCGCCCTAGTTAGCTGACCGGTGGGGGAGGATAATGAAGATGAAAAGGGAGAGAGAATGGAGGATAAAGAGATAGCAAAAAATTTTGTTGTGTCCGAGCACAGCTGGTCCCTGACTCACTGCTGTCCACATGGCCTCCTAGTCGCAAAAAACTTCGAAAAAACTATTTCTGTTCTTCAGTCAATTATGCCGGCAGCCTCCAGGGGTGCGTATGATTTGGAACAATGGAAAGCTGGAGAGCGGTCTGTTTGACCGGTACCAGTCCTACAATATGTTTTCGTAAACACCAATAACATGTTAAACATTAGGTACCCATTTTCTGACTGACTTACAGATAGAGATCGGAGTTACATGCAACTGCATCTTTTATTCCCTAGCTTCAAATTCATCCGAACTTCGACGGATATTTGAATTGTGGAAAAGACATTCAAATAACAATAATTTTATATTCCACCAAACTGCACATTTTAATCTTTATGGGCTAAAATTTGTTTTTGGTTGCATAAGATTTAATGCTTCGACTAAAATACCTTATAGTTGACACATATAGGTGTATGTATGTAAATATTCATTCATTTTTTCCTTATTTAATTTATAGTTTAAAATGAATTTTGAGGTAAAGTAATGCATTGATTTATGAAGACTCAAATTAAACATTAAAAAAAAGAACATGTAAACATAAGTGAGGAATATTCTTGGAATAGTATTAACCTAAGTGATTTCTGGTAAGCTCTTTTTTAAAAATATGTTCTCTAAAACTTAATATTTTTAGAAGTTGAAAATTGAATAATTAGAATATAAAATCGTTTTATTCAATTAGCTTCCTCATAGCTCTTCAATTATGGACAAAGATATTAATTTTTATTTAGATTAGTTTAGTTCTTTTTGATGTTTGCATAAATTTAGAGTGTATTTAAAGAGTTTAATTTAATTCAAATAAGGTTAGATTCTTTCCACAAATACTGATATAAGTTAAACAATAAAGCTGATTATGACAGAATTGGACTGTTTTATATACATTTTTGGTTTTTACTATACAATTTGCACATTTTGAGTATTTTACTGCACTAAAATTCAGTCTCTCCTTACAGGCTTACATTTCTAGTTAGTATAAAAGGAAAACCAGAATAAATTTGATGAGTTTTTTCATCAAAAATGCATTATTTTTAAAATTTATTTTGTTTGCAATTAAGTGCCTTTTTAGGAAATCTTGTAGAACTAATACTGTTTTTATTCTATCTACAAAGTATGTAAGTAATAAGAGTAGAACTAGAAGTTGTCTTTAGGGAGTGAAAAAAAAAAAAAAAACTACAACCATTTATAAGGCTCTTTATTTGATTTAACTTCCTAATGTTATGCAGCTAAAGCCAATGAATGAAGAATTCTATTATCTTATGTGGAATCCAAACTAAGATCAATGATATCTGTCAAGAACAAACAGCTGAGAAAATTGTGTAGGGTCAATTCAAAAAACGTTAAATGACTACTTATGTTGTTTTTATGAAACAGCTCTTATTTTCATTGGGATAAAAATGTGGAGGATGTAATATATAATTATTCCAAAAATTAAAATTTTTATTTTCTTCAGGGGGTGTGGACCCTCTATGCCCTCCAATGGAACAAATGGAGAAGTTTGTAAATGCTATAACAAGCCAGCTCAACAAATTGTAATCCTGATTCCAGCTAATCCACCATCTCAGAAAATCACTTACTTGTTGAATTTTACAAAACTTATTTATTGATCAATTTTTTTTACAGGTAGACAACTCTTTCTTTGAATATCCAAAATATTTTTACAATAAGAAATTTAATAACGTATGTGTGAATGCATAAGGTACATGAGACAACAAATAAATTGGAAGGTATTATTGTATCAACAAAAAAGTAAAGCTGAACTATTTATTTAATTAATGAATAAATGTAATATGTAATCACTCTGATATAAAAGGTTCTTTGATTTGTTTTTGGCCAGATAATTTAAATTTAGATTTCATCCATTAGTTTTCTTTTTTTTTTTTGTATTAAAACTTAGTTTACTGGTGAATAACTAATCAAATCTCAAAATGATTGAATAACAATGGAAAATTTTTTTTTTTAATTATTCAGAAGGTGCTCTAGTCCCTGAAATATTTCTGGTATTCTGCCATTAAATTAATAAATTTTAAAAATAAATGATTTATATATATATTTTTTTGTTAAAAATCCTACAATTGTATATTAACATGTAAGTGTAAACAGTAGGGATGTGATGGCTGTGTGGATAGGGGCATAGGTCCCAAAGCACCCAGTTTTGAATTTTGTGGGTTCAATTTCCACTTGTGACAGTTAATATATATTTCTCAGCAATCCCGAAAAATGTATCTTAACATTCCCACCTTGATTAGTAAATGGTGGCAACTGTGATAATCGCCAGAGGTTGCTAAAAAAGAACCATTAGACCCTCCACTTGCCGAACTAGTTCCCCCCAGTAGATACCAATACTAAGTATAAAAAGTTTTTCAAAGTGAACCATAAATTTTCTATGAAATAAAATTAATTCTGAATAAAGGCCTGTGGTACATTAAATGGAAGATAATTACATTACTAATATAATTAATTATTATATAAAACTTATTATGTTTATCTCATTGTTGGATCCAACCAAGATAACTATTCCAAAATACTTTTTTTTTTTTTTTAATTTGTTTTTGATGCATTAAAAAAATTCCACCTATCCTTCAGCTTTCTTGGTTTTCTATTTTATCATTTTTGTTTAAAGGTATTAAACACTCTAGTCATCAACACCTGATGTCATGAAACTCTCTTTACTATCTTACTATCTAGATACTCAAGATAAAACACATTGGTTTTAAGCATGAATTACGTATATGGTTTCTCGTGATTTTAACTGTAGTGTTATTAAAAAGCATTCCAATAAATTTTCTCAGGTTATGTGCAATTATGTCAACATGAGACATGAAATAAAGTGGAAAATAATTACTTTAGCAATGCGATAGTATAGGATTGGTCTACCATAGAATAATTAATATTCAAATACAAAGCAGTAATGTGTATCATACTTGATAGTAATATTTATTAATATGATTGTGGAGATTAGCTCAGAAAGTTCCTTTTTTTTTTTTTTTTCACGGAACGCCCTTAAAGACCACACGAATATCATTATTTTCACTTCCTTTCATACCCCTTCCCTCCTTTTTTCTTTCTTCCCACCTCTTTCTCTTTCAATCTGATTGTTCCTTCCTTCTTTATTCAGTCCATGAGATTTCCATTCTCGCACCTTTCTAAACAGTCTTGGTCTCTTATTTTGAGTCTCTCAGTTTCTTCCCTCATCTGTTTGATATACTCCTCAGCACTCTTTTATCCTATCATTTTATAGAAGATTTGCTCTATTTAATCTCTTTGGGTTCTTTTATTGAAAATCAATTCAGTTATTTATTATTAAGTACTTTCTAAAACTGAAACTTATATTTTCTGCTTTCAATTTAACATGATTGTGTTTTATGATATGGCTAAAAATAATCTAGGATGAGGGAGGCTCTTTATCTCTTTGGAATCTTAAATTTGAATTTCTGAAGAATGGTATCAAGTACTTTCTGGAACTGGCATTCTGGGATATTCTTTTGAAAATATTAAAAAAATTGAGAAATCAAAATTAATACAAAAAATCTATTAAAAATTATTCAAATATCATGATCATTTAAATTATTTAGGAAAAAGACAAAGTTGTATTTCAGGAAGTCAAACTTAGAATAAACTTCAATTACATTATCTATTTTAATATATATTGATTATCAATGCTAATATATATTGATTACCAAGCTAATATATATTGATTACCAAGCTAATATATATTGATTACCAATGCTAATATATATTTTTTTCTCTTGCTAATATGTACAATTGTATCTGGAAGTTTTACAAACATTTTGATTTAGACAGACATAAGGATTATTTTAATGGCCACTTTACCTATTCCTTCCCTTTTGATTTCCAGTGTTAATATTTATTATTTTTTTAAAACTATTAGGTTTGCATTAATTTTCAGTAGTCAATTGATTTTCTGTTCCTTGTTTCAAATTAAGTTAAATTTACAGCCTATTTACTTTCTAAATATTTTATACTCTTATGATTCTGGACTGGATATTTTTGCTTGAATGCTCAGTTTAATAAAGGGCTTAGATCATTTATTTAATTTGAGTAAAAAGTTAACTTCCTGAATATATTTTTTTAATATATTAATTTAAGGAAATTAATACCTGCATCATTTCCAACATAAATAATTTTTAATTGTAATTACTTACATGGTGGTGTTTATATCAATTTATTGTAGTTTAAGTAAAGTTAAGTAGTTACTTTTCAATTTTCATAACTAAAAATAGTATACATAAAGTTTGTTAGGTTTTCCATGTAAGATGAAATAGTTGTAAGTAAAATATTAGTGCCAAAATTATTGAAAATATGAATAATTTCCATTTATATTACAGCCAAAATGTCTATTACATACCAAAAATAGCTCTTTATTTTTCCTTATTGTCTTAGCAAACATGAACTGGTCTTCATAGAAAGAGAGAAATGGAATTTTGATATATTAAAAGTTAGATGAACTAAATCATTCAATTCAGCACAGAGAGTCTATAAGTACATAAATTAAAGTTAATTTCATCATTTTTTATTTTTCCAAAAAAAGTTAATTTTAAATTATTTTCATTTTTGTAATCATAAATTTAATTGTACATGTCTTCATGGAAAACAATGACGTTGTTGAGTTCAAAGTTTAATACTATCATTTCCTTTTTTTTTTTCAAATGAAACTTCTTTAAGCACGGTAGAAGAAATTGATCAGAATAATAAGAAAAGTCAAATGTTTCCTCTTCTTAATAAATAAATCCTGTCATGTTGAAATTATTAATTGTGGTTTCTCTAATGCTATAGATGTGTAATAAGTCTGGGTTTTAAACAGTTCATAATCTAAGAAATTAATTTTTTAATAACTCTAAAACAATGCATCACCTGGAACATAATAGCCACTCATGTGAAACATAATATCATCTACTATACAAAACTAAAATTATACCAATTGGATGAATAAAAGATATATTTCATTTAATTAATAGAGATCTTCCTCTATCAAACTTGATCGCCTAGTCCTGAAATAATAAAATCATCAACAAATGCTAGAACCTTATAATTTTATTAAGAGTTTCCGCATATTTTTCCCCCTTTATTTTACTACAAAGTCGAATGTATTTGTATATTTGTTTTTAATCAAATAAAATAAAAAAATTGCTAATATTTATTAGTAATAATAGAAAGTAATTTAAAAACATACAGCCATTTAATAGTTCATCAATTACTTAATTAAAAGAAGTATATTTGAAAATATAAACCATATAATTGGATAATAAATAAATTATTCGAAATAATCAGTCAACAATTTGAGTCAAAAGTATTTGTACTTTTTTTTTTATTATATTAAACTGTTGTTAAAACTTTCGTTAATACTTTGTGATATCACCTTAGGCTTTTAGTATATATTGAAGATGCTGTGGCATTGAATCAACTAACTTTTGTATCAGTGACAAAGGAACTTAGTCCCACTCTTCAGATATTACAACATTTAAATTATAAAAATTAGAAACATCGCATTTTCTGACTTGATCCTTCAAATATTTTTACAGTTTACCAATCTATAGGATCAATATGAGGAGTTACTATTCATTTAAGAATGTTGTAGAGAATCTAAAATCTGTCATGATCTGATAGAGCTGGAAAATTAGGAAAAAGAAAAAATTGTTTAGGAAAAGACCCCAAACATAGGGCATGAAGAATTAAGATGTGGGTCTTCAGTGGGTACTGAAATGAATGACAACACCTCATAGTGACTATATTGATCCAGTAGAAGAACTGTAAAAATATCTGTAGGATCAAGTCAGAAACTGGATTGTTTCAAATTTCTATAATTTAATGTTTTAATAACGAAGAATGGAACAAAGATCCACTGTCATTGACACAATAATTAGTTGATTCAGTGCCACAGCATCTTCAATGTATATTTAGAGCCAAGGGGACCAAACTAAGTATTAGTGAAAGTTTTATACTTAATTTAATATAATAAAAATAACATATAAGAATGAATACTTTTAACTCATGTTGTTAGTTGATTATTTTGAAAAATTTATTTATTATTCAATTATATACTATCAACAATATATTATTGTTATTAAAAAATGTATGTACTATCAAACGGTTTTGTTTATCTAAATTGCCCATTGCATGTAATAGTAATATTTTTTATTTAATCTTATTCAAAACAGGAGGACGGATACTTTTGGCTCCGACTGTATATATGATGGTTCCATTAACAATATCAGTAAAAGTTTTAATTATGTCTATATCTATTGAGAACCAAGACATAGATTATCCTCTTTTGTTGTATGTTTCATTATTAATTATTGAAGGCCAAATCAACTACTGTAATGTAAAACCAAAATTGAATCATCATATTTGATTAAAATAGTAATTTTAACAATATGGAACATAGGATTTTTGGATTGCTTTGAGTAAAAAAGATCTTAACTCATGACATAGTTTTTGTATTCGAATAAAATGTTCATGCTAAATCTATTTCATTCATTTTTTTTTTTTTTTTATGTGATGATTGAGTAAGTATCAGAAAAAATCATTAGTAATATCATTAAAAAGTTTTTTGGTTATACGTTTTAATCAGATATATTATTCCTTATTAATTTTACCTTATTTTCTGAAAATAATTATTAAATTATCAAATTTTGAACACTGTTTTATTTCATTTCTATTGATATTTGAATCCTCTCCACACAAAAAGCTATATACAACACTTACTGATTTTAATTGTCTGCCAGAGAGTATTAATAAGACTAATATTTTTTATTTAAATTATTTTAAAATTATTATCAATAACACATCAAGAATAAAGTTTCGATTAAATTTTATAAAACAGCTCATCAGAAATGCAAATAATGAAAAAAAAAATGGACATTATAACTGGTAAGGAAAATGAAGAGTTTCTTTTTACATGAAGAGAATTAATAAAAGAATTTTTTAATAGCATGCTGCTGTCAGCTAAATTTCTGTAATTGTTTCTTTTTTATACAATTTGCGATTTTGTGTAGAGTTCATTCAATATAATAATAATGACAACTAGACTTTCTTTCTTTCTTTCTTCTAATAGTTAAAAAATAATACATTGTTATAAACTTGCCAACATTTCAGTGATTCACACTTATCTCCAGTAATAGAAATTATAAAATTTTACATTAATACTCCTCTTGTCAAACATATCTATTTTTTATAACACGCATTAATAAAATAATTAAAAAGAACTAAGGAGCAAAAAGATAATACTCCATTTATTATGTTGTGATAAGGCAAAGCACTTTCACAGTATCCTCACCCAAACCCAAGATCATAAGACTAAGTGGAAAATCTGAAGGAAATTCTTTAACTCCACAATAATCTTCTTACTATCCAGTCTCATCTGATGACCTAGAGACATTTTTCAGAGATACCCTTCCAAATGAGCCTCAGATCCACTCACTTCCCCTTCCTATATCTCAAACTTGTAGAAAATTTATTTTATTATTTTAATTTGTTATTATAATAGTTTAATTCTTACCTAAACAATTTCTTGATGTTATTATGAATAAAACACCACTGCTAATGGCAACACTCCTTCAGACCATGGGACAAGAGCTAGGCTATGTTTTCTTTGTCTGAGGCCTGTTTCCTTGTGACATCCATTAATGCAACACAAACTCTTTGTTCTTTTGTTATAAAAACCCACTCTGATTCACAACAAAACTCTATTTAGCCCAGATCAATTCTACTTCCTTCACTTACCTCCTGATGGCTTAATTGCCTCTATACCCAAATCCTGAACCAATAACATTGGATAAGACCAAATCCAAGTAAAAATTATTAAACTAAGCCTTCCTGTCATCCTTCTAGCCCTTCTATACATCTACACCTTTTCCCTTCAAAACTCCATTTTTCTTATAGACTGGAAAAAATTATGGTATTAGTTAGACCAAGGAATTAAGGTCCCTTTTCCTCCATACCTTCGAATTATTTATTATTTCTAATATCTGATATAAGAATATATATATATATATATATTGATATAAAGAATATATATATACATATACATATATGAATTTCAGGTTAATGATGTTTTTTAAACAAGGGTCTAATATTTTTAATAAATTACAAAACATTGATTTAGTAATTGATATTGCAATTTTCAGTACTTCCAATTGAATCAAAATAAAATTTCACAAAGTTTACAAAATTACTTGAGAGAGAATAGAATGATATGATCTTGAATTGAAAGAATATTCCTTAGTACTGTTAGAGAACAAAGAAGAATTCTTCTATTACTCATCTGCTAAGCTACAAGACAAATTTCTGTGACACTCGATGGTGCAGTAATAAGTATTAAAAAATCGTACCGTTTTTAGTTTATAGTATAATTTAATATTATAAACAGAATAATATAATAGCAGGTGTGCAAGTGCTCCAGCCCAGTGAAGCCTCCAATTGGAGAGGGGAATATTTTGTCTGATCATAACAATAAAATACGATAACATATTATATTATATGTAGTAATACTGTATGTAGTAATAACTCACATTGTATTATTATTTTTAACCCAAAGCCTTATCCTTAAATTTTGAGTGAGTGTTATATAAATTAGGTTTTATTATTTTGGTTTGTCAATAAAACGGTAAATAGCAACACTGCTCTGGCTTAGGATAGCTTGGTGTTCTTTTGGGCCTTGAACAGTCTGTCGTGGCATCTGGTTATGAAAACACACTCTCTTTGTCTTTATTTATAAAACTCTTCCCTAAATTCCACAACAGCGAGAAGCATAGGGGGACTCAGAGCATGGCTGTTAAGGGCCTCCAAAATCAAACATAAAAGCCTTAGAGACACTTTTTCAGTTAGTTTTCAAAAGAATTTTGTTAAATACACATTTCTAATGATTTTAGAGTGAGTTCTTCATTTAACATTACTATTATTTTCTGAATTATATTATATATGGTGCTTCTATTAACTATAGTAATAAAATTTCACATAAAAATAGATTGAATCTTTCTACAAAGCATTATAAAAATTAAAATGTTGCAGGCGTTCAGACCTTTTTACATAATGTAGGGAATGTAGGGTATATTGTAGAAGGTGTGTCGTAAAACTATTATGAATGCTGGAGAGAAAACATGAATCAGAGTTGCATGTGAGTTTTTGATGCCTACATGTATGTATGTAAAATAATTTTTCTGCTTCAAATAAAAATTAAGATAAATAAAATATATTTGTAATTTTCCAATAAAACTGAGCTGTCTGCTGTAGAAGAGAGGGATTTGATTTATTTAGAATAATGTTTTGGCTGACATTTTCAATTTCAAGATCTTACTTAATCATACTGAGCATCTATTAAATAAAACAATTGTTGCTAGAAAAAATAATCTAAATTGTGATGAAATAGACCAGACCATTTGTTTAAAACTTATGAACTAAAGACCTAGGAGAGTCAATAAATGCTAAACGTTTAATAACCAAGTATTAAATATTATATTTTTTGCTTAGTACAAAAAGTAATTTAGTTGCTATTGTTATGCCTTTTTTTCATCTGATTTAGTCAAGGCTGCCTGAGAAAAAAATTGAAAAACCATTAAAAAAAAATACATTAGTTAAAAGAAAAAATATATATAAATCAACTTTTACATAAATAAAACTACAAAACATTCAGATATAAAAATAGATCTGTTTGGTGCAGTAATTCTAAGAAGATGCTTTTTGGATGGACTGCGGTTTTCATATGGATTTTGGGAACTGAATTGAAATACAATTGAAGTAGAAAGCAACAGGTGACATAAATGGAGGGGTTCAACAACTCATTCTTAGGTTGGTTGCAAACAAATTATGATGGGACTGGTGAATGAAGTTTGATAAGTTATTTATTTTGATGGGAAATAACACTTGAATTCCAGATTCTGTGAGACTCATTCTACCTTTTAAAGGATTTGAGGTATACAATAAAAGGAGAATCTGGCTGAGATATCACATGGGAAAGCACTATTTGGAAGAATACAATAGAAGAGTGGAATCGGTTATAGCTGACAAATTGGCATGGGTTTGCCTTGAGGAAGTACTTAAAAAGGGAATAGGGTCTTCCTGGGCAACTTTCTTTTGCAATCCCTATAGGCCATTTGGACTTTTTTTATTACTTGATCTTATCTGATTGTCATGGATAACAGACTATAACAAATCAGTCGCAAATTAAAAAAATAAATAAAAATAAAATAGATTTGGTTTTAGAACAAAAGAGGAGGAACACTTCCCATCAGGGAATTTTCAAAATTAGTGTGTCATCTATTAATCAAGTTTACTTAACTTTCTTATCTTTTAAAAGTATCTATTCATTAATTATAAGTACAGCCTCTTATCTATTATCTTTGGAAGATTCAATCATTATAAATATTGATGAGAAGATAGTTGACCTTAGATAGTATATTTAATGAGAAGATGGTTGGGGGTGCAATTAGTAAAAAACTCAAACTAGTTGAAAGAACTTATTTAATAGTCCAAACGTTTCGGCCAGAGTTTCTAGCCTTCATCAAGGCTAAGAACAAAGAGCAAGATAACAACCAATGAATACAAAAAATTAAAAATAAAAAATATAAACAGAATGGCACAAGTAAATAATTATACAGAATGAATATTAGTAAAAATAGAGTGATGAAAGAAGTGAAAAATCAAATGTTTAATTAAATATGTAAGTAGAATAACATAATCAAGGAAACAAAATTTTAAAATTATATAATGCAAAGAAACGAAGAAATATGAATATATTAATTTAATCATAACTAAAGCATTAAAGTTATGAAAAGAAAAAAAAAATAATAATAAATAAAAGAAAATATATGTAACGGATATATTTATTCATTGGTTGTTATCTTGCTGTTTGTTCTTAGTCCTGATGAAGGCTAGAAACTCTGGCCGAAATGAGTTCTCTCCTATTAAATAAATTCTCTCAACTTGTTTGTGTTTTTTACTCACAGCACCCTCAACCATCTTCTCATCATATACATTACAAATATTGTAATTGGACTAAAATGCTCCTAGTTGAACTCAAAATGTTTCTAACCATTGATAACCAGTGCTAATGCAAGTCATACTGTTGATTATTTGTATATCGTAGTATAGATTATTGGGTATTACATAAAGGTGGCTTTTAACTAGTTTAACATATCCAATCTTGACAATCTATTGTAAAGTTACTCCTGACAGGTGAACATTTTTTTTTTTTAACCAAAATCTTACTTCTACAAAAGAAAACATGTAAAATTTTACTTAAACATAAACATTCATATTTTTAAAAATAAATATTAGCATAATGAGTTAAAACTAAACTAAACCGTTTGTAGAAATGGAAATACTGTTGTTTCTCAAAATACGAATGCTCAATGAGCTATTGTATATACATCGTTCCAGAACTACAGGCATATGACATTTTATGCTATTTGAAATTATTTTAATTAATGCAGAAATTATGTTTTCACATTAAAAAAACATTTATTAGAAACGATGAATGGAATATGGTCCGGGTGCGGTAAAAAAAAAACTCAAATAGTAAATGATTATACTATTTTTATTGAGCCAACGTTGGCTCAATAAAAATAGTATAATCATTTACTATTTAAGTTATTTTTTACCGAACCCAGACCATATTCCATTCATCTATACACATGGTCAATCAATAGTCTTCCAGTTTATTAGAAACATTTTATTTAGTCTACTTAACTATGGTTATGTAAATTTAGATGGTACTGGAGATTGAACATGAGAATGAATTGAAAACTGATAATTTTTTTATGCTATGGGATATTATTTTAGCTTTTGTGTATGAAGGTAATATAATCCCTTAGAAGGCCTTGTACTGCATGTTCATCTATATTCTTAGGTTTTACCAGAATTATTAGGTAGATAGGAATGAGTTATAGGCTAGAATAGACAGGGCTAACTGAAAAAGGGCATCAGTCTTTTGATATTACCAGAATCTTGGTGGGAATCAATCTCCAGGAATTGCTAGAAAGTCATATTAACAGAGGGCACCTGTCTCTTGATCTATCAATTAACAAGGGAAAGAGGAACTAGTTCTTAGTGCTTCTGTGTTTCAGGAAAGGAAGGTGGAAGGTCAAAGTAACAACAAAAAATACATTTTGATGAAGTAAAGAAATTGTGGTAGAGTTTCAAAGAGTCTCAGAAGGAACCTGCCATCATCCTCATCAGATGGAATCTTATATAGTCCCCAGAAAATATTGATGTTCAGAGGCGTTCAAATTATGAATTCATTCTTTCAGAGGTCTCAGTGAATTATTTTTTATAGATAAAATATACACTCATGCGGTATTCATAGAGTAAGATAATTTTATATATAAAATTATGTTACTGGTATTAAAATCAGTGACCGGTGGGGGGAACCAATCCGGCAATTGGGCCTAGTGGTCCTTTTTGCCAACCACTGGCAGCTACCAGAGTTATCACTGCGTACTTACCAAGATGGGAGTGTTAAGATTTATTTCTCGAAAAATATATGTTAACTGACCTGAATGTCTTTCAGATGCCGATAGTGCATTGAGCAGGTTCCATGTGAGTGTTCCATAACATTTTTATCTAAAAATAATAGTACTTGTTCTGAAAAATATAGAATTTATTGTACCTGAATACTGGCTTGTAACCCTAATGTGGGCTCAAATTATTAATTTGAAACAATATCACTGCATTGAATTGATATTGGCACGACAATAAAATTCCTTTTTTTTATTTTGT
Source organism: Halyomorpha halys (assembly GCF_000696795.3). Lineage (NCBI taxonomy): Eukaryota > Metazoa > Arthropoda > Insecta > Hemiptera > Pentatomidae > Halyomorpha > Halyomorpha halys. The sequence continues at coordinate 1,603,590 of NW_027116002.1, read as the reverse complement.
ATATGATGTATTCCAGAGATGTTGCTGAAAAATACGGTAACTTCATGACAAGTACAAATACTTGGAGACAGTTTAAAGAGGGTCCCAAATATAGATAAAAAAACATCTACAATACTATGATTAGGATATGTTTACTTCAAAATAAAATTATATATATATTTTTTTTAATTACACCACTATTAAAATAAAGCAGTGATATACAGTCGGTTTACTATGTAGTCATATTTTCTCTGATACTTCTTTTTTCACAATATTATATGCTTGAATAAAGGAATTTATTGGGATAGGATACATTAGGAGTTGCGTATCCCTGTATAATAGGCTCTTTCCGTATGTCAAACAGAAACTGGGTGATTGTCAAGGTGGGTTCCGGCCCAATAGGTCTACTATTGATCAAATCTTCGCCCTGAGGCAAATCTCTGAGAAGATGAAGGAACATCAGTAGACAACTTGGATGCTATTCATTGACTTTCGGGCTGCCTATGATACAATCGTAAGGAGTGAGCTCATAGTGGCTATGCGTGAACTGGGGCTTCTTAGTAAACTCACCCGACTAGTAAAATGCACAATGGTGAGCACAAGTCAGTAAGTCAGGAAGGAACAATATTCACAAAGATGACCCAAGTTCTGGCCTATGCAGACGACATCGTCATCATCGGTAGATCCCTGCAGAGCATTAGAACTGCTTTCAAAGCAATGGATGTCGAAGCGAAAAGGATGGGCTTGCATATTAATGAGGAAAAAACCAAGATTATGCAGTTGGGTAAGAAGCCTCTGTACCAGAGGATGAGTCGCCTGGAAATGGGCCCATATAATTTCGAAGTAGTAAGAAGTTTTACTTACCTTGGCTCTATTATCAACGAGAACCAGGATGAAGAAGAAGAAGTTAAAAGCAGAATTGCTGCTGGAAATAGAGCTTATTTCTCCATTGTAAGGCTAATTAAAAGCAGACTTGTTAGTCGTACCACCAAGTTCACCATGTACAAAACATTGATAAAGCCAGTCGTCACATATGGTGGAGAAACTTGGACGCTAAGTAATAAAAGCATTAACCTGCCAGAAAGGTTTGAAAGAGTAATTCTGAGGAGAATCTTGGGGCCCGTATGCGAGAACGGTATTTTGGGCTCTATAAGGAATGTAGCATCTCCGCGTACATAAGAATACAGAGGCTTAAATGGCTTGGCCATGTAATGAGGATGAGCGAGGAAAGAGTGGCACATAAACTGTACAGTGATGTTCCGGATGGGGTGCGTCAACGTGGTAGGCCGAAGGGCCGATGGAGGGATGCTGTGAGGCAGGATTTGTGACAACTTAGGATCCCAGTTACCCGTACAGAAGATAGAGAAAGATGGTTGGCGGCCGTTGAGCAGGCCAAGAGCAGCTTATTGCACCTGTTGTGCCAGTAAAAGAAGAAGAAGAAGGATACATTAGGAGATATATAAATTTTTAAAAACACATTATTTTTCCAAACTTTATAATTATAATTAAGAAATATAATTATACAGAATGGCTCAGTCGTCGAAAGTGAACAAAAAAAAAAAAATTAAATAGAAACAACCATTAAATACAATACATACTATTAAGATAAATAAACTCTATTTATACCACCCAGGACATATGTACATAACAAAAATACAATATTTACCTAATAAATACTTTATACAAATCGACCCGTCAAGGATGCCAATATTCACAAAATCTATACATTGATGGAAAACGTTTCTATTTAACAAAAGTAATAAATATTACATTAAATAATGGATTGAAATAGATCAATATTTTTTTTGTTTTCTGTTTTTGAAACTTTAGAAAGATACTCAGTCACCCCTTTAGAAGAAATGCTAATGAAATAAATTATTTCTAATCAACAACAAATATACAACAGGAATAGAGGGCTAAGTTTTTCTTATATAAATATATATGTATATATTAACATGACAGAACTAATAACCAGTCAAACATCCTGGGATTTGCACTTAAAGAGATTAAAATTATAATCTCATTTTTTTTTTTACTTTTTATATTTTTATAAAATAATATTAAATCGCAGTCTAAGTTTCTCTCAGGCATTGTTGTGAGCCAGTCGTTTCAGAAACTTGTTCTTAAGTCAAGAGACTAAACTATATTTTAATGTAATGAATACATATACATATTAAAATAAAATCAACTCAAATATACTTGGTATCTTAAATTGAACACTGGTACAATATTTTGTGAGTCTGCGATTACGCTAATACTGATACTTTGTCTCAGATTTAGAAATACAGAACAATGAAAAAAGCATGGAGATATAGTTGGCTTTTTTCAATATTCCATTATGAGATCGCCAGCAACGGTGGTAGCTAGCCATGGCCAATTGGACAACACCCAACATTGATTCACAATCAACATCAATATACAAAAGTTAATTTTTCGACACAGAGCTGCACTTACATATCATTATAAATATTAAATATGTAAATACTTTAAAGTTTTTATATATTAAATTCAAAAATTTAAATAACTGGCAAAGAGGCTGCATTACATGAAGTCATACTCTCTAGAGATCCATATTTCTGAGTCAATATATATATATTTTTTTTTTATTTTTTGGTATGAGACTTATCAAAAAGACGTTGTTAATAAACACTCGAGTGTTAAAAATATTTACACAAGCAGATGTAGAAATTTAAGAGGTTTAAGGGATAAATTTTAAAAACATTATCTTAATGTCCTTTAAAGTATTTTTACACCTAGAAATGCATTTACATTATAGTTTAATTTGAACACAGATTCTTATTACTATAGTAATTCATTTATATTTGCCAAAAAAAAAATGGCAGATGGACTCGGTGACAAGAAGTAGAGAAGGCTTGTGTGTGAGTGGGGTTGATTAAATTTTATTTAAAAGTTTAATTTTAAAGTTAAGCTTAATTTTGAGGCATTGAAACCACTACAAACCAACAGTTTACACTTAATTAGGAAACAATTTAATAATGTTTTATTAAATATTAATATAATTAAAAATTAACAATTCATAAGCTTCAAAAACAACCAGAAATGAACATCATGCCACTTCTTCTCCACTTCTTGCCTTGTTTCTAGATCTTCTGTTATGCCAGATCTTCATTTGCATCAACATATTGTTTAGATGCTATGTTCAAGCAGAAAAATGCTTTCTAGCAGTTTATTTACAACGCCTTTCAGGCATTTTAAGCAAAAAAGTTTCGCAATTCCAGCCAAAAAAAAAAAATGGTACAGGTACATAACGTAAAGCAATACATACAGTTCACGAACAAATATTCATGTAGCACTCACAATGCACACACACAAACACACACACTCACAAACACACAATAAGGGACAAACTTAAAAAGGAAAGCCAAGCCTTTTTCTTTTGTTTTAAAATTGAGCGAAGAGGCTGGCTTGATGGGCCTTAACTTAAACTACCTAAAAATTTATCAAATACATATACAATAGTCTTATCACAGAAAAGGCTTTTTCACTGATGAACCAACAACAGACTAAGTGCACTCAATTATATGAGGTTGTGATGATTCAATGACTGTTGGTCGGGTTAGCTGTTCCTGCTGAGGTCGCTCAATGTCAAAACTTTCTCTTGAATCAGCCTCATGGTTTTCTTTCTCACCTAATTAAAAAAAAAAAACATATTAAATAAAATCATGAACTATATTTAATAATAAATATTTGTTTAATACATGATTAAATTGGACAATTTTTTTTGATAAATGGCTAAATCATAATTAAATATATAAATGATTTGAAAGGGCATAACTTCATTTTGATGTCTGTACTAAGAAAGTTAGTCATATACTCATGAAAAAAGGTACTAACCTGCACCAACTTCCATCCCCTGGTATTCATAGTAGTATGGGGATGGATAAGTCGCAGCAGCAGCTGCTGCGAGCGCTATCTCTTCCTCCATGTTGTTTGGCCTGCAGCTTGTTGTCTTCCAATGTGTCCTATTATAATTTCATCAATTAATTATTAAATTTAATATTTTCCTATTATTGTCCAATAAAAAGTAGTTTCAAAAGTAAAAAAATATGTAACAGAGTTGAGAACAAACCTCAATCCAGAAGCGGAAATGTATTTCTTTGAACATCCTTGGCATGTATATGGCCTCTCATTGGTGTGAAGCCTTTTGTGAAGCTTAAGATGAACAAACTGAGTAAATTTCGCAGTACATAGGTCGCACGCATACGGCTTCTGGCCCGAATGTAGGCGAAGGTGGGTTTTAAGGTTGGAAGTTGAACTAAACCTTTTCTTACATATTTCACACTGATGTGGTTTTTCACCTGAAATTGGTTGGATTCATTAGATATTTTATAGGAAACCAGTAATAATATTAATTTTTAATCAAAATTTCAAGGGAAAATATCCTTTATAGAATTTAGTAGTTTTTTAAAAATATAAAAATTTTCAGTCTTCTATTGTAATATTCAGATTAAAAATCTGTGTTACATATTTTAATTTATATTAAAATATTGTAAAAATAATAAATGTTCTAGATTTTTATTCCTTAAATCTAACAAAATTAAATTATTTGAAAATTTAAAACAAATTTACCAGTATGAACAAGGTGATGTTTCTGTAAATGAGCCAACTGGGTGAAACTCTTGGTGCAGACATTGCACTTGAAAGGTCGCTCACCACTGTGAGTGCGTAAGTGAACTTTTAGATTAGAGAGCTGGCCAAATGTTTTGAAGCAGACATTGCACTCATAGTGCATTTTTCCATCTTTTTTCTTCAGTGGATAAGGAAGTGACCTAAAAAAATTATTCATTATAACAGGTGAATCTGAAAACTCTATCTACTATTTGATACATTTACCAAGTGATATACAGTACAATATTGTTAATCCGACATATGTTAATCTGAAATATTTTGTAATCTGACAAGTTGCATTTCCATGCATTATTTTGATTTTAATCTGAAATTCAGTAGTCTAGAACATTTGAAAATCTGACATGTCAGTTCCAAATTTTTAGGATTATCAAGATTGTACAGTACCATAACTATTGCTATTTTTCAACCAGATTTGTCACCAGATTTTCACTATTTAGTCATTCATTTCGACTTATTAACATTTTTCAGTATTTAATACTTGGCAACTCTATTCTGATTTGAATTTTGTTAGAGTTTCATTACCTTTTATTTAATTATTTTATTTTGTATATCTACTGAAAGATTTAATAGATTTTTATGAAAGAAAAACAAAACAAAAACTTATTTTTTAGTTTACTTATATCATCAATTATGATAAAATAAAAGTTATATCAGGCTTGACGATTGAATGGTCTCGGATTTTACTATATTTGGTATTAGATGTATAAGTATATTCCCTTGACCTAAGGTCTTCAAGAGAGTGATCTGACCAGTACCTAACTCTACCTAGTATTTTTCATTGATCATTGTAGGATTAAGTGCACTCTTTATAGAGGCTGGGTGTGCCCTAGAAGATTCTTCGGATCCAAGGTTAATTCACAGCTGATAAAATAAAAAATAAATTTCCAGCCACAGCTGGAATCACACTTAGACCCAGGACTATGAGCCAAGTGCTTAACTCACTCAGCTACACCATTTCTTATGTAATAAAGTTTTTTTTTAACATATGATTAACTATTATTCGGAAATTTAGTTTTCAAAAGATATTTTTAATTGCATGCTCAATTAAGTAGTCATAATGAAATTCTAACAAAGTCAAATAAGAAACATGACAAATCTCTTGAAATTCATTTAGAAGGTCTAACCTGTACCCCCGAGATCCTGTCGGTGAAAGTGGGAATTCATCATTTCCATTCTGGCCGAACCACGCTGAACTGCTTGGTGGAGAGTAGTTCTGGGGTTGGTAGTTGTAATAGGGATATTCAGGGTAATTCGGTGGAGGTGAGTAATGAGCAACTCCTGTGGAATCAGGGCTCACAGGGACATTTCCTGCAATAGTAATTTTGTCATTAATTAATGTTGTAAATTAAAAGTTATTCTGTGATATAAAGTGGTTTTAAAAAATAGCTCAAACATATTTGTATAGTAATTACCATATCTTGCTGATTTTTTATAGCTGTAAGCCATCTCCGTTGGGCTGCTCGGAGGTGATTCCTTCTCTTCTTTATTCCTTAATAGTATATTTTCTAAAATGGACGGTTGTGGTGCAGGTTCTTTATTTTCATCTTTGACATCATCTTTCAGACCTGGAGTTGCTGGATAAGCTTTTGACATTTTAATCTTTACTTTTCTGTACTCATTCCTGTCTCTGTATTCTTCCCCGCCTCCAGTGACGGGGAGCGGGACACCAGGTCCTACAACTACAGAGGTCTGTGTTGCAGGTGCTGATCCAACAACAACAGTATCCACTTCCTCAACCGTCGTAATGTCCATTCCTTCTTCACCAGTTTTCTTGCTGCTAAAAATAATCACAATGGGAATGAGTTTAAGGTTCAAGCTTCAATAACTATAATTATTGATTATTATTGTTAGAAAGCAAAATTAAAAATAATGATAAATGTGAAAATAAACCATTCTATTTTATAACCTAGACACATACCTGAAATCCAGAACATAATTGTTATCTGGATCATCACTATCAGAAGAGTGGCCAGGGGGTGTCAAAACCTCATCATGATAACCATGACTATGATAACCTTCATCAGATCTAACAGAGCCAGCAGCTTCTTTCTCTCCTCCTGTGAAAGAAGAATTGGTTATTTTATTTTATATGTCCCTTTTCTAAAAACTTTTATTTTTTATTTCACTATCTAAATTTAAAATACATCATGAAATGGTCATTTCATAGCCAATTAATTATAATCACCTTCTTCTTTAACTTCAGAAAGTTCTGGGGAAGAAGACCGTCCCCGCTGATAATTATTATTCATGATGTCGCTATAAGCTGGCTTTTCAGTCGAGCTCACCACTTCAGGTACACTAGTTGATTCAGGTTTCACAGGAGATCCACTCTGCTGAACTTGCTGACCTACAAAAAGAAAAAAAAAATTTATATGTATATATATATGTATTTGTTTCAATATTATTTGAAATCATTATTTTTATTTTGACTGGAATTTATTATAATTTCAAAAATATTCATTAATTGGGATTGCTTACGTATTCTCTGGAGCATTAGTTCTCCTGTAAGTGGATAATTTAACCTCTCTGCAAATTCTCGGCAGTACCAAACAAGAAGCTCTTGATTAGGCAAGATAGGCCTGATAGTATAAAAGTAAATAGACATCTGAAAATAGAATATAATTAGTAACTTTAGCATTTATTTATTTAAAACCAAAACTCATCAAATGGGTTATTTAAAGCAGCTTATATAAAACAGTAGTTATGAGATTCATATACCTTATACTGGCAAGCTATTAGGTTCTGAGATTCAGAAGAATAGGCAGGGTTGACATAACGCATCCAATTCGACTTAGAAACATCATAACCATCAATGTAGTAAAACAGTTGGTTCTCTTTGTAAACCTGTAAAGACATATCGAATAATTACATCACAAGTGCCTGTAAAACAAAAACTCTAGAAAGAAATTCTAAAATAAAATCTTATTTATAGTTAAAAATCTGTCAGAACTTAAAAAATGTTAAAATTATCTTAAAAAATTTTAAGTAGCAGAAAACCAAAACAATAAAGATTTACTTGTAAGCCTGGCCTTGATTACTATGTCACTATGTAGTTAGTTTCGATTAAAATTTTTGAGTAGATAATATGTTTCAACACATAATGGAATTTTATGGGCTAAATAGCTATCATCATAATGTCAATTAAGCTTCTTCAATTTAGTAAATTATCAAAAAAATTTAAATCTATTTAGCATGTTTATGATTTCGGTCAGTTTCACCAACATGGTAAACCACATAATTTATATCTTTATATGAAGTTAACAGTGAAGAAGTGCTTCTTATCTTAAATTTTCACATGCTTTGTGACTAAAATGTATTTCTATGAAAAAAAAAAAAAAGAATAAGCATCTAATAACTGGAAAATTCTAATCAATTTTCGAGTGTTACATGCTCTAGATTGTACAGATAGTAATATCCAAGAGAGGAAGGACATTTTTAGGTCACTATAAAAACAGAAAAGACAGTACAGATGAGAAGATGAAATTCCTACCTTTGACAGTAATCCCACATCCTTCTTGATCTGTACCTGTTCCAGAAAAAAGAAAATATCCAATAGTTTTCCCAAAAACATTTCCCCCACATGATTCTTCGGTAATTACTTGTTACGATATAAACATCAAAGATGTCAACAACAAATTGAAGATTGTTTTTTTGGGAAAAACTTATTTTCTTTTTTTTTTTAAATTATTTTTTGTTACTTAAACTGTATTTAATAAATACCAAAGTTCAAAGGAATATTTAAAGCAGGAAATATTTAACCAAAAGTGCAAAAATTCTATGAAACACCATATCAACTTACCCTCCAGAAGTATTTGCGATTAGCAGTGGACGGAACTTCATTTTTAGCATATACTTCTCCAACTAAGGGTCCAAACCTTGTACCTCTTGGGATGTAACTCGTACTCCAAACTCCCATAACCTAAAAAAAAAAAAAAATTTATTTTATATACTCCATAATAATGACCATTAATGGCCAATTTTCCATAATTTCATCTTAAAAAACATACATCAGATAAGGCCTGGCTCGGCCTGAGGACCAAGTTCCGAGGCAAAGATGCCTCAGCTCGATTGGGTGCCCCAGGTGGAGGTGCCTGATCCAAGACCAAGTACACTGCATGCTTCTCAAACTCCTCCTCCCTTGTAGTTGCCGGGTCCCAGTCTTCTTCCTCAACCACCTCCTCCTATAAAAAAATTATGGTTTTTAAGAATAACATTGTAATTGAATGCATGTAAGAACTTTAAGTATAGGTCAATCATTAAGAGTAAGGCTCATAGTTTTAAACTTCTTTATGACCCAGTTAATAAATGTAATTTGATATTCACATAAACTTAGAAAATGTTTTTAATAAAATTTTGGAGCAAAAATGAAAGAGGTTTTTCCAAATCAATCAAAACAACCTTATCACAAATGAGATACTCAATTAGAGAATAATAAATCTTTATTCAACATTAGTACTAATATATTAAAACTTAATTATAAGTGTATCTATTTTAATTCTTCATTTACATATAAATAGTGTGTTTATAGTAACAATATTCTCTTTAAGATAATAAAATAGTTTGCGCCTAATGCTACCAAACATATACTCTCCAACAATGCAGATGCAATAGGTCTCTGATTAACAAAAGAAAGTCTCTATCTCATTATAAACAGTATTGAGTCATTGCCAACAAGAGTTGAGGAATCTTCCGATGGGAATCCATCAGTTTTTATAACTGAGTTAAAGGGAAATTATTCCAACAGTTTGGGGGAGAGCCAAAAAAAATTTAATTAAGATTTTCTCGGATCCTGTAATAGGATTTATTAAAATTACTTGACAAACAGGTATATCTATTTTTGTGAAATACATTTAAAATATTTAAATTATAAAAAAAAAAATTTTATGTATTGGAGGTTGTAAGAATGTCAAGATGCATTCAAGTGCTAGAACAATTTATACATTTTCCATTGAGATCACCAATAAGTGTATCCACAGCCTTTGCTCTCTAAAAAAATAAAAATGTTACTAAAAGAAATCAAAACATTATTTGTGTGTGATAAAAATCAATAACATCAAAACCAATTAATATTATTTCAATTAAGAATAATTGGATCTAATTGTTACTAATTTTTTTGTAGAGAGGGGGGTGCTAGCACATTTGTGAAATGGGTACTGATCTATTTTTTTTTTTTTTTAATAAAACAGGTATTTCATTTACAATTTACTTATTTATTATTAATAATTATTTGATAATTGGGAGGAGGGATGTTTAATGAGGGGTCGATAGATAGACAGCTGCTACTACCCGAGTACTACAAGTCAGCCGAGGGTCGAGTGAGACCGGAAAGGGTAGTAGCGCCGAGAAATCGATATGGCACTACTGACCCACTTTCCGGAGCAGAGACCTCTGGCGGAGTCTGCAGCAACTAACAACACCTCCCGCGGCAATCACTTTTTCTAAGTAAATGCACGTGCTCCAATTTCCGGCCTTTCCCAGCCCTCATGCACCGTTAAATCCCGAAGAAATGGCAGAAAAATAAAATTATGAAGGAATTTAAGAGCAAATACAATTTTTTCTTTTATAACTTATTTCGTAACAAATTATTTGGGATATTGTGGAGTAGTATAACCAACTCCATAAAATTGCAATAAATGTAAGCGTGTAAATATTTATTTAGTGGTGATTTCAAGTTTAGTTCTAAATTTAGTCATAAATCCTTGTTTGTTACTCTTACTTCTGTAATAAATACAAAGAAATTTAAGGTTATAACCTGGGAATAGGTTATAACCTTGTTATAGGAAAACTATCTCGATAGATAGAAAAAGATAAAAAATATTGCAGTATGAATACCGTATGTATTAATCTATTTTACTGTTTTTTTATAATGAACTCATGAAAAAAAAGTTCTGAATAAAAACAAATTTACATTTTCAGTCTGTGATCATCTTCCAGAAATCAAATTCGCTGATTTTTAAAATAATTCCTGTTAAAAAATAGGTTATCAATAATGAAATTAATGAGTCGTTGAAATACAATTTAATAAAAATATATATTAAAGTTTTATTTTTAAAGAATTTTGGCTTTTAAGTAACATTCTTCATCTGTGTTTCATATCATAGGTTGAAGAAAATATTGAAGTAATCTTCTTCTTAAAAAAAATAATAATAACAATAAATAAATAAAAATAAGACAACTTGAATGAATTGTTTCAATCGTGTTCAAAGCTTGGATTTTTTGAGCAACCCTAATAGCGAGAGCATTTAGTAAATCTTACTGTTCTGTAAGTCAGTGATCTTCAACTTGCAGGGTGTAAAAAAATAATTTATTTATTTTATCCTGTTGAAAAGGAATGAATATTTGATTTCCTATGAAATAAATTGAACTCAGAGCTTTTTTGCAGTTGTTCATTTCTTTTCTGCAATTTCAAAATAACTTTCACAAAACTCATAATAATTTCAAAGACCAAGAAAATCACAGAGAATTCTTGAGGTTTTAAATATCACTGTTAACAGAATACAATTTAAACCTATCCCATTTCCATGCAGCAATATTCCGGAATTTCCCCTTCCCTAGGTTTGCAGTCCTCTTTATTGAAATTTTACCCCGAGATACATTTTGGTAAATACCGTACCCTAGAAAGCAACTTGACGCCTTTGTTTCATGTTACCCCACGCTAATGACTAGAGGATATACGATATCTCTTGGCCCTGGACTAGAGCCATCTATTAATAGTCATGTTTGTTTACATTTCGTTCCTCAATTAGGTTGACTAAAATCTCAGAGATTTTACTATATTTTCTAAGGGATGCCTCAGATCTATTTCTGTATATATTGGAGGAATCTACTATATTATGCTGTAAATATCATAGTATACAAGACGAAAACTTTTTTGACTTAATATAAATAATAATGAATATAAATTTATAAAAGAAAAATATTTAAAAAATAAACCTTAACTTTTTAAAATAGTAAAACAGTTTACCAAAATTATGAGATTTAGTAAAAAAAAAAAAAAAAAAAATACAAGAATATAAATACATCTTTAAATATACACGTTCAAGACTATCATTTGAAGGTTCCAGAAACTAAATGTGTTAATTATTGAAAATATAAAATAAATTATTAAAAAATTAAATACCTTTAATATTACCTATTATTTAATTATATACCTACATTTAATTACCTAAAATTAACTTTTTTACAAATTTATTTTTTGTAAAAAAGTTATAAATAATGTATAGTAAGGTTTATCATGTATATAATAAACCATTGATCTAAATAATCCAAAATTACAATTGTATAAACAAAACAGATGTTATACTATCAGGAAAAAAATATTAATCTCTTTTCATATTTTTCCTTTATTGATTGGTATCAAAAAGCGTTAACATACCCAAATATATTTAACAAATGAATTGACATTTGTAGTTATGATATTTTATTATAAATAATGACAAAGTAACGTATTTTAAAAATATATGTTCTCATTATAAATTAATATACTATGAGAGTAAATCGTGCAACTAATCTTATTTTCCCTTGACCTTTTAGATTTAATAGTTCAGAGACATCCCTCATGGTCACGATATTCGATGCAGTTCTTTTGCTTGGATAAATTGCTGCATACTACAAAAGAGGAATGCATTACCAATATTGTGAAGAGATCTAGAACATTCATTTGTTTATGAAAATATATATCTAAGTCACCTGTTACTAAAAGAATAAGAAAAAAATTTTCAAAAATATTTAATAGTTTCATCATTTACAAAAACGCTGAATTCGATAAATATGTCATAATAAGAAAATTACATCAATTAGAGAGTAAAATTTGGTTGCCAGTATTAAATTATTTAATATTATATTATTAAATAAAGTATTAAATTCGTTATCATAAAAAAAAAAAAATGAAATATTAACTTCGATTACTCGACCATCTTATCAATTCAATAATCAAAAATTAACTTCTACCGTTTAATTTCTTATATAAATAACCGAAATCCATTATTGGTATTAAGGAAAATAGGAAAATTATAAATGCGACAGTGTCGCTTCCCAGCGGATTTTCCAGGAATCGTTAATATTCCATCTAGCTAAATGCTCTGGCTGTAGACCGTATTACTACAAATCCCTAATTGTTTAAACTGTTGAGATTTTGTTTATTTTAATATATATATATATTGACCGAAAATACATAAATGTGAGATTTTCAGTAGCACCATGTATTGTTTTTTTACATTTTGTTTATTTATATCAAAAGATTAAACACAGTGTAGTGAAATATTCAATGGATTTTTTCATTTTATATATTGGTAATTTACCTTTGTTGTTCTTTTGAAAATAAAATTGAAACCATTTATTTACATTTTTGAATTAGGTTGTAATATTTCATAATTATGTTAATTGTGAAATTGATAAAACCAAAGTATTTATTTTAGTACCATTTGATCTTGCTAAGACCTAATAAATATCTAGGTCAGATTCCTAGAAGGTCCTCCAGCTTAGTGAAGACGGTAGCTGTCAGTTACGGCTACTAATAAGATTACTAAAGAGACAGCAGACAGAGCCAGAGGCGAGACGGGGTGGGGCTTGTGAAGGTCGTGCTACCCACCCTTAGTAACAAGAGGGGTGTTACCATTTGATATTTGTCCTCAGGGCACATTCCTGTGTTTGATATTCCATGTAGCTGCTCTAAGCTTTGCCAGCATATATAATATATTATGCCCCGACGGAGGGAAAATACAAGCAGGGTGCATGATGCATGGTGTATGATAACCAATACGTTTATGTTAAAGAACAAAAGAAACTCTAAATCACAATAAATTTAGTATAATTATTTACAGATCAAGAGTTCTATTAAAATTATGAGAAAAAAATTTAATATAATTTTATTACCAAAACGTCAAATAAAAATAATACTCTAAAACTATTAAGATTTATATTGGCTTTTAGCCACCTAACCAGCAGAAGTCTTGAAAAATGACTTGACTTTCATGTCGTATGAAATTAAATATATATATACATAATATGTATGTCACTTGAGTAAATTTACCCAAATATCATTTTCACTTTCTCACAATAAACCAAACGACTTACACCACTGTCATTCAAACAACCTCATATATAAAAAAAACCATATTAAGAAAAACTATCTGCCATTCCATAAAAAATATCTACTCAAACACTTTTTTTATTTAAGAATAAAGACGAGAAGTGAATATTAACTTAAAAAAAGAGCAACAAGGAGTAATATTTGATTTAATTTTATGATCCTAGTTACAATATCAAATTCAACCATCAACTAAAAAAGATACGATTTTTAATTTTTTTCTGTTATCAAAAATTACTTTAAATGGAGATCTTTTTTATAATTTCAGCCAAATTTGAGTTCTTGAGCGAATTTATTATTGATATTTCTTCCTCATTGGCCCGTTAGCCAATGAGTGGCACTTACAAAAAATAGGGTGGGAGTGACGAACCCACCCTACGAAAAAACCACGCCAAGAAACGCGCGATGTATTTCCGTCGCCCTTATAATAATAATTTCTTCCTCAAGGTACTGTATCCTCCCTGGCCTTGACTCCGGACTTTTCTGTTCTTTACCTACCAATACTGAGGATATAGAGGCTAAGATATCCTTGGATACCGAAGGATGTGGAAGACATCGCGTCCTTCCTTGGGGGTGGTCGGGAGTATCGATCGGTCTGGCCTACCCCAACCTGTCTAGCCGTCTGCCCCCACAGCCGCTCCGCCACCCGCCAATTCTCAAAATCAAAAATCCCTTTTCAAATCCCCACCACCTGTTACTGCACCATCGGGTGTCCCAGAGATTTGACTTGTAGCTCAGCAGATGAGTAATAAAAGAATTCTTCCTTGTTCTCTAACAGGACTAAAACGATAGAAATATTCTCTCAAATCGAAATCAGATCATTCTATTCTCTCTCATGTAATTTCGTGAAATTTTATATTGAAATAATGAGAAGTACGGAAGGTCACTGTTTAAAAAGTAATTACCTAAAATTTGTTAGTATGCTGAAAAATTTCGATTTAGAACTATATATTTTTTTTAATTTATATTTTTTAAGTGTACTTGTCACTATAATTTTAGGTTAATTCAATAGTTCCATCATGATGTTACGTATATATAACAGTTATTATAAATTCTTTTTGCGAACGTTTGTCGGAAAATTCCTCTTTCTAATAGCTTCCTTTTTGGTAGTTCATATTTAATTCCCGGCATGAGAAGGCAACAGGCGAGGCAGTGCGAATTGAAAAGGCCCCAAGGTCATGTGCATCGACTGAGCTAGAAGTCGATACCAGTTTCTGAAACGTTATCAAACTCAGCCCTGCCAATTATTCAATTCAGGGTGAGTGAAAACGCTTATCACGTGGGCAGGAATATTATATTGTGCAAGGTCACAATGTTTTTGACGTTAATAATGAACTAACCAATTATTTTGTAATTTTAATTATTTTTTAATGTTAAAACTTGAGAAAATTAAACAAAAATATAATTAAAAAAAAATAGAAATAATGAATACCAATTTCGCACACTTTACAATTTATAATAATAATAAACCACAATTTCAAATAGGATACATAAAATATTCGACAGGATTACACTGTGAACTAACACAATTAACGATTCTAGGCTTTACTGACCTTCCTCAAGCATTTCACTACTGATCTAACTTTCTCTTTCTGTTATACTAAAACTAAAAGTTGATTACCTATTTAAAATGTACTGATAAAAATAATAATGGATAAATTAATTGAAATTTTAATTCAACAAAAAATTAGGAGTATGTCATAAAGTTATTTGAGATGGATAGAAGTGGTTGTTTGAACCGACCTAATTAAAACTGCTTTATTATTTATTTAGAACATACAAATAAATTAAATAGATTCTCTAATTTAATAATTAGAGAATCTATTTAATTTATTTAGAACATACAAATAAATTAAATAGATTCTCTAATTTAATAATTATTTTGCTCATTTGAACTGATCGTAAAATAAATATTTTATTTATTATGACCAACCCAAAAGAAAGTATCAACAGACTCATTTGCTTGTATTTCCCCTTCTTTATCAGTATTAAGATAATTTTACAGACCATTAACTCTATTTTTTACCATCGTGTGTTTGTAGTTGTTGTGCCTTACCAATAATATTTACTAAATGTAAAAAATAAATCTTTAATGAAGTTATTGAAAAACTAATGCAGTGAATTGTGAATTTTCTTCCTAATGTTTAAAAAACAAGATAACAAAATCATGATCAGACAGAACCACAAATCCAGTGATACTTTCCATCGACTTGACTGCAGATTTCTCGATCCCTGCAATTAAGTGCACCCATGGTGGACACTGAAAGCTTTTATTTGATTTAATATATTATAGCTTTCTTATCTTCGGAGATTTATTTTACCGATTTGAAGATTCCATTGGCAGGTTGATTTACTTCTGTCTTGAGCGCGATGTCGTGAAATAAGTCCTTAAATCTAACTTCATGTCAATGAAATAGGTTAAAGTGTGTGATGTTTAATTGATTGAAATTGAAAAAAAAAATGTATCAACTGCAAGTGTATTAATGTATTGAAGAATAGAAGAGAGAATAGTAATCTTTGTATTAAAAATTCTGGAATTAGTTCTACTCCAATTAGGCTCTGAGTAACTATCAATAATGATTGACAGACCAAGTTAATCATTTAAAATATATAAATCCCACATATATACAAAAAAATTTTTTTTTTAATAATATTAAACTTTCTTACCTGTCTCATCTTGTCGGGATATTTCATTCTCCACGATTCCAGATGTTCAGACGCACATGACAAATCTACAAAAAGGAAAATAAAAACTTTAATAAGGATGATAATTTTGAAATAAAATGTACGTTATACATACATATAACGTAAAGAAAGAAATTTATTATGAATGCATTATATACAAATGTAACACAGAGTTTTGGATTGAGTGGTCTGAACATATTTACAAGATAAATAAAATTTTATGAAGTTATTAACAGAATATTCATTATGATTCAAATTTTAATAACCGAAAAAAATATTATCAATTCATATCGCATATGAAACCATGTATGACTGCCATTGTAAGCGACCTGATTTGTTTGACCGGGCTTTAGAAAGTGGCCCACTACTATAAGATGACGGCGGAAGAGTAGGCAAAGCCAGCATAGCGGTTGGGTATTGCAGGCCTCAGTCTAAGGGGCAGCTACAGCATTGTTCCCCACCAATTGAGAAGTTTTTTTTACAAAATTTAAATTCTACTTCAAAAACTTATTTAGTTTATTTCAAAATTTAAATTTTCTCCTGTCAAATAGGTTTGACAAATCAAGACTTTTAATACAATTTTAACTTATGCACATGAGATGATTCAATAATAATTTTTAAATAATAACTTTCCAAAAGTGGATATATTAACTATTAATTGAAAACTCCTCAATATCTTGAAAAATATGTTTAAAACATATTTATAACATATTATATATTCAATCAAAAGTTGTTAAAGTAGGCGTCCTATTGTGCTATGTTGCGAAAATTTAATAATCCAGAATAAATTTTCTTAATGTTTTAAATGAATGTAAATAATATGAAACTTGAACGATGACACTGAGCGAGGTATACGATGTGTAACCAGAAACGT
Organism: Halyomorpha halys; assembly: GCF_000696795.3. NCBI lineage: Eukaryota > Metazoa > Arthropoda > Insecta > Hemiptera > Pentatomidae > Halyomorpha > Halyomorpha halys. Next base: position 1,586,314 of record NW_027116002.1, on the reverse strand, counting down.
TTCGTTTCATAAAAAAGAAGCAGTTGAATGCAAACGTTGCATATATCAAAACTGATTTCAGAGTGAGATTTGAGATATTCAACACTTTAGGGAAGTTCTGTAAAGTTTTAGTAAGGAATAGTAACTTTAACCATTAATACTTGTCATGCACAAGCATATCCAACTATTTAAAAGCATTGGCAGTTAATGCACTCAGTAACACTCACTTTTTCATTTATCATTATTATTTTATTTATTTTTTTTATGAAAATGACGTATGATGAGAATAGAATGGGGATCCATTTTTCGTATCACCGCTCATAAAAATTTTTATCATTTATATTTTAACAGTTATATACCGATCATTCTTCGCTTCTTAACATTGTTTACTTATTAGGATATTATGTTTTTGTTGCAACTACTAGTAAATGATGTTTTAATTATAGCATAACACAGTTATGCTTTACGAGGTTTTTTTTAAGCGTGGTTTTACCGGAAAGCTTTCAAACAGCAAAACTGTTGTTTTGTCACCGAGGGCGATGTGAAACAAACTGTTGGATCCTGAATGTGTTATGAAACAAACATAAAGATAAAGCAAAATAAAATTCTAAGTCCAAAAAAGTTTAAATAACAGCATGGTAACAAATAATACGTGTTATTATTTTATTTATAAAGTTCTTAAAATGCAGTATCTTCACTAAAAGAAATCGGTCTGGAGATTAATAAATTTCTATTTTCAAAAATACACTCAATAACCACTGAACTGAAAAAAAAAAATCTGAATCCAGAAAATTTTAAATCTGTTCAGTGCATTTATTGAAATGTCCAAAATTTACAATATTTTATTCAAATCGTAATTAATCAGTAAAGACTAATGATCATGTCGATTAACCGAGGTTGTTATTAAATACTAAACTGATTATGTTAAAATAATTTAATTATCAAAAAGTCTTTAAATAAAATTAGAAGAAAGTAATTTAAAGTAACGAAAATGTGTTATGAAAAATTCATAATTTCTCCTTTTTTTTTTTTTTTTTTTTTTTTTTTTTTTTAGCTGAAGGAAGAATGGGAATATTTCTGCATTCTCAAAGGAAATTTTTTTGTTATACTAAAATAAAACGTTTACACAGATGCAGTGTATACACTTAACCCACATTTCAGACATAAAGTAGCTAAATTCGTTAGGTTTTGTATGTATATATATGAATGTGTATATATCGGTCAGAAGGGCGGAAGCTGCTAGCTTGCCAAGAGAAAGAGTACTAGACATTGGCCTTCGGGTTATATGCGGACCCAACTCCCACTAAATGAATTCTCACCGCTGCATTTGCTGACCTTACAATAAGAATGTGTCTCAGAAGGCCTACATTAACTACAACCTTTGTAATCCGATATTTCTATAATTGAAAAAAAAAAAAAATTAAACATTTTCATAAGATCTATATTTAAAAATAAAAACGGTACCTTTAAAAATGACTTGCTCAATAAATAAAAAAAAAGGAAATATAATTTTAAACTACTTCTTAGTTTGGTTTCATTTACATTAAAAAAAAAATAGCCTGATTGTTTAAAAAATAATCAGAATATTGATAAGTGGAAGTTTTAGTACACTAATTTCAGGAAATATTTCAAATTTTTTCTAATCAAAAGCTTTAAAATTAAAAATAATAAGAGAAGTTAATTAATATTCCATATTAATCATATAAAAATAAATAATTCTTATCTTGAATCTTGTTATTTTATTGTAAAAATTTGTTTTGAATTGCAAGGGAATAAAATGTATCTAAAATTTAATTTAATGAAGCGATTTAAAAAAAAATAAATAATCTTATCATTGTGGTTCTGAAATAATACAAAATACAACCATAAAAACATGCTGAAGACATTTTTATACTTTAATATAACCCTGAATAACTTAAGTGATTAAAGATTGAAAATGCTGCGATCGATTTTTTAAATTATTTTTACTTAAATATTTTGATAAGGAATAATGCTAGCTGAATTTTTCAGAATTATTGTAATTGAATATAAAATTAACAATATAAATTTATAGAACATTCATACTTCCTCATTACAATTAAAACTTGTGTAGTTTTGCTTTTTCTTAAAATTGCTGCAAATATAGCAGTTAATAAATAATTAAAATAGCAGTTTTAAAAATAAAAAATTATAACTTTAATTATATACATATATAAACTATTTTCAATAACGTTTTACAGATTTATTCGAAAAGGACAGGAAGCCAAGTTAAAAATGTATGAAGATGATTGATATGTACAAAAAACTAAGAAGTTCTGGTTTTTGACAAATTATAATGCTGCACGAACACTAATTTAAATTAATAATTCAAATCACACAGTAGTGAACATAAAAACTCGAATAACTTAGTTTTATTATTCTAAACATTATTATATACTAACAATTAGGGTTATGAAAATATATGTCACTAAAATATTGGGAACATTGAAGAATGGAATATGCAGATGTTAAAATAGGCACATATATTAATTATTTATAGACATCACATGCAAAATTACAAAACACAATGGACTGGTGCAGCACATAAGAACAAAAATCTATGATGAAAAATTAATAAAAATAACACAATTAAAGCTCTTTTAGAACGATTATACATTATCATAACGATACATTCGAGGAAAGTGAAGACAGGTATTTTAAAATTGCATTAAAAGATGTGGTTTGAGAAGAAGGGTTGTATTGAAGGGTTAGCTACTCACAAACAGTACCACATCAATGTATAAGCCGTTAATACTCACAATATCTAAACAAGTTCATATACATCCAACTCTTCATCCTCTCCGGATAAAAATTCTTAGAAATAGACAAGTCCCTTGTCACTCCAATCCTTTGAGCTAACTCTAATCTCTACTTCTGTAGGCTCTAAAGTCCTCCATTTATTGATGTATCTTTCAGAACATTTATATATTATGATGTAGATACCAAGTGCGCACCTGAGTATTGGTACGATGTAGGGTTCAGGATTCGCTCGGATGGTTCAGTGTGCTGTACGGCTTCCCAAGGGTGGAAGGACTATCACAACTGACGAAATGATCAGCTCTATTTTGGAAAAACTTAACAAAGTTCTGATTATGAGTAGCGTCGCGTCGGGAGACGATTCAGTCGCTGCTTCGCTGTCTGGCGACTGGGCGGCACGCGCCGTCGCAAGCTAACCGCTCTTCGTTACCTTGGAAACGCCATTTTGAAATGAAAATTTTTATTTTGATCCCTTATTTTCCATTTTGCACCCATTTATGCCCGGTTGGACCCGCCCTCAAAAATAAGTCGAATAAGCACAATCGGAGTAAAGTAACAACATTTAAACAATAAGTGGACATAAAATTACCTGAGCAAGGTATCAGAGTGAATGAAGTGTAAGTTGATGGTAGAAATCATTAAATTGGGGCAGTAGGATGCACCTAGGCCTCAGTGCATTCGAGAAAGTATGGGCTGGGCTGGCAGGCACTGCTGAGCCTCCGCCAAGCTCAAGAATAATATCAAGGCTAGCTACTTTCACATACTCCACCTCTCATTTTGGGTATTTATAAACAACAAATATATCGTGTCAAAACCTGTCACACATCTACTACACAGGTAGGAAAAACAGCACTAATAGTGTGCTGTAATAGAGACAGGTTTGGTTTCAATCTTATAATGTCCAATTGAATAATTAAAAAAACAATAACTTCTACCCCTTTACACAACAATATTAATAGAGCCCAAAAGAAACAGCTCTGGAGAATCTAAAATACCATATCAAATACTTTGTATGATAAGAGGCTATCAATTAAAACATAAGAATAGAAGTAGTCTATTTCTATTACCAGTTGTCAAAAAGGGAGTGATAAAAAAAAAAAAAAAGGAGTGATAAAACACTCATGTGAAAAATCTGACAAGTCCTAATGTTGTTCAAAACATTTAGATAATGCCTGCCAGTAAGAAAGCTAATAAAACAATAACTAAATATCATTTTTGATGACATTAGGATGAATAAGTTGTCTAATAAATATACTGAAATGAAATTAAGCATTAATAAACACTTTCAAATCTCAAATAGATTCCAAGTGATTTTAACACTTTTCATTGGTAGAAATACTGTTTAATAAAACATGAAAATGTAAAATGGGTTTGTTCCCAAAGCAATACAAGATTAAATGAATAGATTCTGCCCCAGCACTGAACACCCAACTCTAAACAATACAAAGGCTGAGATAAGCTCCTGGGCACACCGTACACTGACTACATTTCAGGTATTAGCTTTTTATCACTAAAGTATATGTCACTCTGAGGCTGCCAATACATTTTTTGTATATGGGTAAGAATCTAACACTAGGATGACCTACTAACCTGTACAGAATAAAAAAAATGGTGCCAGTGGTTGCAAGTGCAGTGCTGTTGAAGCACTGTTGGTATAGCTTGTTGTAGGTTTATCTCACCTCTTTTCAATGTTGCAATGCACACTCTGCCTTCAGTGCAGGTTGCAGTTGGACTGACCCCTTCTGACAATGTCACACTGTGATGCAACGCTTCTTTTCACAAGATGTTTCCGAATTTCTCAAGATCGGCACCAAACTACATCTCCGATTTAAAAAAATAAAATAGAAAATGCGGAATATGAGAATTACCCGGTTATAAATATAAAAACGAAATGAACTAATATGGACGGAACGGAGGTCTGTCATTGGGAGTTAATAGCTGACGTCACAGATCGGGTAACCTCCTCGGTTCTTCTTCAGCCTCTCTTTTGAAAGATAATGAAAATGTTTCCTAATTTTAAACTAAATGATAATTCTACTGTGGAATGCTGTTATGATTATCATTTCTTTTAAATTTAAATTAAGTAAAACCAGAAAGAACTTAAAAAGTGAAGGATCCCTCTATACCCTTTCCTAACATTATGTTTCTGCAATTTTGTTTATGCTTTTAGAATTTGATATTAAATTTTTATAATTTAAAGTATTTCTACTAGCCATCATTTTTTCGTTCCTGTATTTTTAGATCCTCAAATGTACCAAAAAGAAATCTTTGTGATCAAGTCAAAGAAAATATAACAACCATCAGAACTTATTTCAATCTATGATTTAAATTTAAACAAGACATTCAGGATAATATATTTTATATTATTATAACTTTATTGTTACTTATGATTGATAAAAAACATAATGAATTCAATTTAAAAAGTTTATGAGTTGAATAGACATTAATTAGTTAGTTTAGAATTTGATTTTCTTTTAGTTATAAAGCCACATATTTATATATACAGGTGTGTTAATATTTTAAGTTTTGAATACTTAAAAGTCTATTTTTTTTTTTTTCAAAAATTATGTATATGTAGTTTTTATAGACAAGAAAATTATTTAAAAATGCATATGTCAATTATTTTGACATTTTTCCACTTTTTCAATAATTATTGACAAAATGCAAATAACATATCTAACTTTTTAATTTAAAATAAATTTTAGGATTTTATTGTTCATTTTAACTGCTGGTTGTAGCATTAAATATATATTTTTCAATTATGACCAATTATTGGTTTTTACTGGATACAAAATGATTACAGTCAAAAGTAAATAGTTTTATTTTTAATACAAGATATATAGATTAATGGGTCATTATTTTTAAGAAATATATTCCGGAATAATAATGATTTACAATATTATAATTTAATTTTAGATAACATTATTTCTTTGAAAAAACATATTTGGTAGAGAAATTCAATAACAATTGAGAATTGTTTATTTTAAATGACTTTTCCCAGATGACTTTATGATACATTGTGTGATTTTTATACTAACTGAATTATTTTAATGTTTTTTCTATTCCTCAAAAAATTAAAGTTTTTGATTTTTAATTAATTTGTGTATATGTTTTTAAATAAAAATCAGAAATGTTTTAATTATAAGCAATAATATTCTTTATAGTTTATAATAATATTTATTTTATGTACAAGTTATAAAAATATATGAGTTGTTTGAATCATTATGTAGTATAGTAATATTATGCATGTTGTATTGTTTTGTTTTTTAGAAGACATTAAACATTATTTAATGCTATATATTAACATTATTCTAATTTTTGTAGTTAATGATATTATTAATGTATTTTGTAACTAATATGATTTAGGTTCAAGCTTAAGTCAAGTTATCTTTAGCTTACAATTCAACGAATATTGATTTATTAAAATATTAATCTGAATGTTGTTAGTCACCGTTACAATATGATGAACAAAAAAAATTGTCAAACATTGTTCAATTTATGTGATGTTTATTTACGTTAAGTAAGGTCAATGATTTTTAGTTGTCAGAAATCTTTTAGTATCTTTTTTTTTTTTTTCTGGTAATTTTAGAACGTTTGCAATTAAACCAATCAAAACACATTTAAAATTATGATAAATAAGCAGCAGAAAGCAGAGAAAAGTGTAAGATTTGAAAAATGTAAGGAGCGTGAATGGAGTGGGTAATGTATCTGAGGCTGGGGTAGGTCGGGAGGCTAGAGGTGAATGACCGGGCACTTACACCCCCTCCCCCCACCGACATACAGGCAGGCAGGACAGGTCGGGCGATTGCTAGCAAGGATACTCTAATTTGTTACCTATAATTGTTTAGAGATGGACAGGAGGAGAAGCCAACACAAACCAAACCGGCAACCGACAGCTCTGGCCAACGAGGGAAACTACAGCGCTTGCGCCGCCGGGGCATCGACCCTTCTCCCCTAGGGCGCCAAATTCGAACCTATCCCTTGGTGGTTTTGGAGGGATTCAAATTCAAAATCGAGAAGAGGTGCAGAAAGCTGGGCGCGGTCCGGACGACTGGTAGTTGCAGTGGTGGGGGTGCAGTGTGCACTTCCACCTTGGGATGCAGTTCAGAAATAGAAACTCTACAACAGGCATTTCCGGGGTTTTGTCCACGAGGTCAAATTTAAATTTGAATCAGCATTGAACTGTAGTCAACATAAGTAATCTTTTAAAAACAACTTTTAAGAACAATTGTTTTTCTGTTTATTAGTTGCATTAGGATGGTTGAACATATTGCAGGTTGCATATGCTTTAATAATAGAAGACAATCTTCATTGTTGGTTATGTTATATTTAATCCTAGATCGTATCTGTAAAATAAACTTATTTTGTCTCAGTTTACTGACATGTACGAATTATTTGACAGTAATACTATATTTTAACATTTACACACAACATTTAATAATCAATTATAAGTATGATGAAAGTTCCGACTCATTATTATAATTATTCCTGGATAAAGTAAAATGGGGTGTATTCTAATATATATATATACTATACTTCTGATTCTATGACTAGAGTCTATTCTTGATTGTATCCATAATAATAATTAAAAAGTATATATATTATAAACAGAAAATACCCAAAAGATTCCAGAAGTTCGCTCCTTAAACACCTGTCTAAATAAAAAAAAAATTTTTTTCTGACTCTTCTGATACATAATTATTAAGTTTGTAAATTATGTGCATGAATTAAATGGTAAAATTGCTTTAGAATTAATATTACTATTACTAAAATCTTTGAGAACCACCTTATGATGAAAAATGTAGAAGTAAATTCCCCCAAAAAACTGATTTTGGCTCTTTATAAATATTAGAGTTGTGAGATAAATTCCAATGTCTTTTTTAATTTATATGAAATAGATTGATTAGTGATTTTTCTCAACGGATAAGAGCTTGAAATTCACATTGATCGGAGGGTGCAGTCAGCTTTTTAGCCTTGTGGGTTTTATTTACTTACATTATTTTTACGTCATTAATCTTTATTCTAATTAAATGACTCGGAACTTAGAATGTGACAAGACACTATTTTCAAGATAATTGATTGATATTTTGTTTGAAATGCTCCATTTTTTCTCTGTAAAGTTACTTATTGTGTTAGTTTTTATAAAACATAATTCGAAAATATTTATCTATAATACTTATCATCATGCCTCATTTAGCACATATTATAATTTTAGTAAAGTGTGAGTTCTTCGTCACTAAATTAAAAAAAAAAAACATATCAAGTTGTCCTAATTTTTGTTTCATTAGAAATTGAGACCTGTCACGGTATATTTGAGTCCACAGTACAACGATCCACATTTAAACGAAGGTCCAATGAATGTATTTTTCCAAATCTTCTTTCTGTAAATGAATTACTTAATAACTCAAGCCTTTGGCTAAAATAATTTTTTAGGAAAAAAATAAAATTTCCTATTATTACATTTCCTCTAATAGAGGAGTGTGACATAATTATCTTGGTTGGAGGTAGGAGGTAAGTGGGACACAGAGTGCGTGGACCCCGCCGTTTCTAGGTCAGTTTCTTTTCGCGGTTGCACTTCCTCGCCTGCAGAAAGAGGTTCCGCCGCCGCTCTGATGGCCAGCGCCTCAGAAGCTGCCAGGAGCTAACCGTCTTGGGATAGGTGGTGGTGAGATGAGTAACGGAGGGATGAGTCGCAAAAGATAAACCGACTTCAGTTCTGATAAGTATCAGGAGACCATTGGCTTTGAGGAGTTACAAGAAGGGGGCGCTTAACAACATTTAAATATATAATATATGGAGGAAATTCCTTTACCAGGGATTTAAGTTCAATATCAAAGAATTAAAAATCTTTTCTATATAAGGATATAAAATTCATTATCAATGCAAACAAGAGAGGAGGGTGTGTAAATTGAAATAGGTACTGATAAATGTCTTGATTTTTAAGACAATTAAAAATTTTTAAAAGTAACAATAAAATAAATAAATTTTTAACATATTTTAGTAAATTTAGGATTGTTTAGATGATTAATAGTATAAAAGAATACGGCAATACTAATTTTTGGGAATTTATTTATTTTTGTAAAATAATCCTAGTGCTTAGTATACATTATTTGGGGTTCAAAAGTGAAAAATAATTTGAAACGTCAATAAAATTCTAAAAATATAAGTTGTAAGACTTTTTTTCTAGTTTTTATTAATAAACCTACCATTTACTGAGAAAAAAATAAATTTATAAACTGAGCCAAATATTATAATAAACCTGACTATGACCATTTGTCTGAAATTTTTAATCGTAGTAGGTATAAAAGGTATTTTTTTACTAATATTAGTTTTGTTATTTGCTGTCAATTTTTTGGAAAATAAGCATAAAAAATAAGAACTGAGGACAGAGAGATTTGATGAGAAGAGAGAAGGTATGTCGGCCGAGAGTTCACTGGGACATGGGCCTACTTGTGACTGACGTAACGGGTGGGGTCGACGTCCGCGCCGCGTGACTGCCTCACGTGAGCCTTTGGGTATCAGGAGTTCAGCACACGGCAGGAGCTCCTCTTAGTCCTGCTGCTGACCATTCTGCTCCTAATCGTTTTTATTTGGCTTGTTATTCAACAGGTTGACAGGTACCACCGACATGAATTTATAAAAATAAAGATTATGAGGAAATTTAAACACATTCAACCTAATTAACATAGACTATTTAAAAAAATACTAGTGTATTTATTAAACACCTAGAATAAAATATAGATCCGTTATTTATCATTAAAAAAAAGATTGATAATTACGACAAAAAAAAAAATGTAAAGAAAGGTATGAGGAATGATCCCTACCCCTAACGTGAAGATTTGATTTGATCATCCAACCCCTTTTAGATTTCCTCAAGGTTTTCTATAGAATTTCAACTCATCTAGAATTTATATATAGGTCTTTTATTTATTTCGTATTTCTTCCGAAAGACACACTTCCATCTTCATTCAAGTATTTAGGTGTAAAGAATCATGTTTTTGTTTCAATTAATTAATATTATTATTATTTAATTTGTCTTATTTATTTTTGTAAAAATGAAAGTACAATAATAACTCAATTTTGACCATTTTTTAAACGTGAAATTTCATCTTTTATATATATATATATTTTTTTTTTTTTGCGTGTGCCGCAGAGCTTTTTATAACTTGAATTTCAAATATTTAGGTTATAATTGTATTTTTTCTTTCTTTATTGAAATTTACATCTGTACCGAAAAAAAAAAGTAAATAGGTAATAATGAAGCTCTGTGCGAAGAAGATCGGTTATTTTATTTGACAATAATTGACCGAAGACGTTACTAGCATCAAATATTAAAAAACAAAGTTGTAATTTAGCAGAAAGAAAAATATAACTAAGGACGGCATTATGGATTAATAAATTTATATATATA
>NW_027116002.1:1564795-1572318 GCF_000696795.3 Halyomorpha halys | reverse complement strand
TTTGAAAAGTTCATTTTCACGAGAATCACAAATTATTTTTGGAAGAAGGCGAAGTATAAAGAGTTTTGGACGACACTCCATCTTTTCATTTATTTACAGGTCTTTAGAGTTTGTTGTACACTGCAAAATGAACTATAAAGTTTTGTCTAAGTTATATTCCCAATCAAAGATATTTGCTCTGACAAAATTATAAAAGGACAAAATGCATTTTGATTCTCATATTTTCCTAAATAAAATATTTAAATCCAATAAACTTTACTAGTTTAAAATAAATTGTTTATATAAAAACCATAGTACAATAATCAGCAACAGCCATCGTTTTTAGTTCTTTCTTATTATTTTTTTTTTTGTAATAAATTAGTTTAGCAAATAAATTATCTATATCTTCATAGTTTATAATTATAATTAAAAGTTTTTTTTACTTTATTGTAAACATTTTTTAATTATTAAAATAATATTACAATATAATATATATAAGTAATATTGTATAATATATCTAATATTCTACATTTTTTTTTTGTAAATAAGAAATTATTATTAGAATTTTATACTGGATATAGCTTGGTTATTGAAAAATTCTTACCTCTTTTTTTTTAATAACATAAAAATGAACTATATATATTATGAATAAAATGATCAATAAACTGAATTCATAATTTATATTGAATTCATACTATTCAAGTTGAGACAAAGAAGTTGAGGACAGTAAGCAGGATGCTTTTAATGTCTAGGTTGGGGTCATTGGCAGCAGAGATCCAAGATCAGTGAGAGGAACCTAAGCGATGGCCACTAGAACACTTCAAGCCAACACAGAAAGCCAATGTTTTTATTTTAATGTAAAAATTATTTTTTCAGTTGAATAATTAACTACTAGTAAATAAAGGTCTTTTATTTTTATACGGACAATTAAAAGCAACAACAATATATTAAGCATTCTGTTGATGGCATACATTTCAAAGTAAAAAGCCACATTATCTTTTTGATTATAACTTAATTATATTTTTTATAAGTTATTTTAAAAAGTAAATTAAATAGTGTCACTAACTAAAAAAAAAGAATAATAATCCTAAATAATCGAGAAATGAAGTGTGATTCAAGACCATTTGATATCGTTATTTACATGGATTAAAACAATTGAAACATTAATTGCTTCATACTATATTTAATAATATTGGGAAATTCTCATTAGAGACTTAGGTTTATTAATTCAGGACCTTTTTACAGAGGTAGTAATACCTAATTTATATATTTTTGTAGTTACTCTGTGATTAATTAATAAATGGTTAGGTTACTTCATAATTAAATTACACAGTAAAACATCGTACCTACAGAATAGAAATAGACCGAACAATTTAACGACCCACAACAGGACAAGACCTATTCAAAACAGACCCGTGAGTACAGCTCTCATGGATTCACCAAGGGCTCGCTCTAGATAACGGTCTCTTCTGCATATTCCATGACAGTTAAAAAGATTGACAAATAGGCACTTGACTTCTGACAGTTGTTTCGTAATAACGGAGCAAACAGTGTTCGGCGAGGTCATCCTCGTGTCCCTTAGGAAGAGATTCTCTAACGGCGGTGTAAAAAAACAGGTACCCTTCAAAAAATCCCTAACACAAAGAGCCGCATCCCTGGCAACTGCTTTTTTCTTGCATGGTGTTACCTAACTGTAGACTGTCGGGGATACCTTTTTTTTTTACTGTAGGCAGAAAAAGCGTACCTCGACAGATATTGCGCCGATACCGGTAGAGCATGTAGTTTCTCCGTAATATTTTCAAAACGGCAGTAAGTGTTTTACACAATAAATTTTAGTCTTGATGCCAAACTGGATTCCATGGTATGTCGTAAATCTTTTTTTTCCCTTCTTTTTTTACAGCTATTAGAAGAGTATTGCGCGTTACGGTCACTACTTAAGAACCCTCTCCAATTTATAGACCATCAATTTTGGAAAAATATAGTGAACTTTCTAAATATATAATTTACCAAAATATATAAAAAACCTTAGAACAGACAATATTCGTTAGAATGTAATTCAACTTCAATAATAAATTCCTTTAAATTACAATTATTTAAAATTATTTAGTTACGAATTTTTAATTTTAAGCAAGAAAATAAATAGTGATAAGCCGGAAATATTATATAAACTACTATTGATAGTATTTTTAAATTTTACCTGTAATTTAAAAAATACTTTTTCACATATGTTTCTTTATATTATTATCTGGAGTTAATAGTAAAACATAAAAATAATTTAAAAAAATGTAATTATTATTATTTAAATTTGGAACTGTAGGATCGAAATCGTTATATCTATTTTAATTAATATTAAAGGAGTTAAAAGGAAAAGTTAACACTAGAAAACTAAGCAGTTATTTTTATGTAGAATGGAGGAAATGGGTAAGGGGAGGGGTGTGTGTATGGAATGAACTTTTTAAAACATTACTAGCCAAAATTAAATCTTTTTCTTGTCATAATTTCTGAAACGAAGCTATTTACTACAAGGAAAACCTGCAACCGACCTGTATCCTTCTTACGTCATATGACCAATTTTTTTAATATGCCTCCCGATCTCGTTTAGAGGCAAAAACTTCCTGAAAAACTTCCATAGGTGGATGAAGGGGAAAAAATTCTGATGTATAAGAATGGGCGGAGAGTTGAGGTGTACCGTTATAGTTCCACTGAATAGTCAACAGAAAGGACCCGTTATATCCACGCCTACCATCTCCTTCCAGCCTCTGGTGGGAAAGTAATTGGGCAGATGGTCTAGAATATTTAACCAGTTCTAGCCCATGCTAGAACCATCTATAAATATATGGCCATCCATCTATAACATATCGATATGTTTTCATAGATTATCCATATCATGAATATTTATAACTGGGTCTATATTAAAGGGTTAATAACTCGGTATCTTTATGAAGCCGTTCTTATGTAAAATATATATCTAATCGATTAGTTAAAACACCGGAAAAAATTGATTTACGTCTATATTTATTATTAGATATATTAATATTTATTAAAAGACAATATTGATATATATACTGATAATAAGTTAAAGTGGTGTATTTGTACAAAATCCGTTAAAAAAAAAAGTTAATATTTTCAATCAGCCGATTAAATTATAACAATTTTTTCCTGATCACTGAATGTCTCCATGAGGAAAATATTGATTATAGCATCAGACAAAAATGGTTAATTAATTATTTTAAGCATGATTATTATGGCTAAATAGTTCTATATTAGAAGTAGTTGTATAGACTCTTGTTTAGAACTGCTCTGCCATCTTTACGCCTCAGCAGTGACTTCAATGTGTGGTTAGGAATCACATCAGTTCCAGTGACTTTGACCAGCAGTTCCTATAGAAGAGTTCCTTCAATGATTAAAACTTGTAGCTCATCCGAACGATGACTAATAAAAACTAATCATTTTCGGGTTATTGTTATTGTATCCAATGGAAATTTGTTTTAATTATTTTGGAATACAGCGTGGAGGGTGATGTATTTATAATTACAAAAATTAACCAATCAACAACGATTTATCATCTTCCAGCGATAAATGGACTAAATATGAACTATGTTAAATGGGAAATATGTTTTAGTATTTAATTTTTAAATATATATAGTATATTTTCCATGGCTCTTTACTTTTTCAATTTAATCTTGCTTTTTATAAAGGTGTCTTATGTTTACTTTTTTTTTTTCGAAGCCACTAATTTCATTATAAGTAACCCGCTTATCAGTCTGTTGGAATGGAACATAACTATTGTCGGTTAAGCAGGAAGGTCTGTTAATAAGATATTTGTAAAGTAAGCTAACTCTAATGTTAATTAAACTCAATTATTAGGTAAAAATTAAAATGCAAGAAACAAATTAATATAATCCATCAGTAATTAATAATTTAATATAATTTAAAATAAAAATATCTATAGATACATACACAAATAATGTTTTTAAGGGTAGACTCATGGTAAATTATATTGTTTTGTTTTACCGAATTAGTGTTTTCTCAGGACTTTATGTATTTAACTACTTATTTTTACTTTTATCCCTAGTTAATCCGAAGAGACGGTTAAGCATTGTTTTACTATTTCTGTAAATCCTTCGATTTCTGTACCATTTTATTTGTTTTGTATTATTTCATTTTCTTCTAGACTTTATTTCCGCATATTTCTTATATAATATGAATATTAACTAATTTAGGGTACTTAACACTATATTCGCCAAATTCACCGACGGGTATGGGACACCTGGCCATATTTACGATAAAAAACAGTAGTGATAGACCTATTCGATAATATAATCTAATTTTATAAATCATTATTTAAATAAATGTCGAACCTTTTAATCAAATCTAAGCATTATTATTAATATTATTATATTATTTTTTAATAATACTAATAATTATAACATTTAATCAATGGTATGGAAGGTATGGCATGTAGATTCGCCGAAGCCTTGGGATGACCAAGTCACCGACTAATAATGGGTTACGCCCTCATTACAAAGTCTTTGTGGACACTCTGCATTGTCCAAGGCTGACCCAATTTACAATAGGGACCGTTAGAAGTCTATTTATAAACAATTTGCCACGGGACAAATAGGTTTATTAATTTTTCCTTTTTTCCTTCTTCTTCTTCTTTTTTTTTTTTTAAATACACGCGAGATACAAATAAGCAGTCTGAAAGGTTGGCCGTATTTTTAAATAAGCAATTAATGACCTTAGGTAAAAGTGTTTTCGTTAGAAGTGGAACAAAGTCGCCGAACGATGGAACACCAGCGACTTTGATTAGTTTAATAAACAATTACTGAATAGAGTTACTGGCCTAAAATAAATAATTCAGCATTACTTGGAAAATATTTACGAAATTAAGTGAAAGATCGGTTTATTAAAAAACAAAAAAATCCAGGAGCTATTGTTTATAAATAATCAATTAAAAACAGAAAGTGTATTGAATATAAATAAATTTTATGAATTGATTACAGTTTAATTTAATTGAATTATATACTTTGAAAAAAATTATCAGAGATGTAAAACTCTATTTTTGACAAATTAACCTTCATCCTAAATAGTAGCATGAAGTTACATTATCTTGAATAAAATCCCTAAAAATAAAAATTTATCCGTAGCTGTTATGTAATGCAAGTTTATGAAATTGAAATTGACATTGGTGTGTTATGTGATCAATACATTCAACACCCTGATCACTTGACCGGACACGTGACCAATCCGTTGTATAAGTTCAGTTGTTCACATCAAGTTGATTCGAAAAATGAGAATATCGGTGAAGCAGTGTTTTTGTATAAGGACACGTGAGTACTTGCTGTTCATAAAAAAAATATAAAATGATTAAATATCAATTGGGTGAAATATCGATATTGTTTAAAGCTGAAGTAAAAATATTGAAGTTTGACTGTACGTCTTCATGATCATTTTCAACATTTAAAGAAACCTAGTACAAGTTAAGTAGCATTTATTTGAAGACAAAAAAGTATTCGTTATTTATACAATTATATATTGTAAATATTAGCTTTAAGCATAAATTTCGATTCATTCAACTCACGAGAGATCAACGTCCTACAAAGATAGAAGGCTCAGTGATTTCAACGGTTGGATAAGTAGTATTGCGTTCATCAAGTGATCGTTATATATAATTTTAATCTTAATAATTAATATTTTGACAAGTTATTGACGTTATAATTATTATAATATGGGGTCCAATAAAAACTGCATGTTTAGTGAGCACATTTAGTTAGAATAATTAAGCACATTCTTAGAATTAGATATAAATGTTAAAAAGGCTCTAGATTAGAAGAGACTATATCATTTTTTAGTAGAGATTTTTGAATTATGCTCTTACTGGAAGACAATTTTATCGTTCTACTGTACTTCTACTCTCCCGTTGTATCCACTTAATACAACCAGATTTTTTAGATTTTGAGACGCAAGACTTTTTAAATTTTGCACGAGTTTTAATTATTAGTAATTTCAAGAATTTCCTATCAAGAAATTTTTATTTAAATAGATAAAAATGTTTTTGTTTTCACGCATTATATTTATTTATTTATTTAAACTTTTCTATTTTAAAATCTTTTAAATATTAATAAATTATTTTTTTTTTTTTACTAAATAATAAGTCAGGCAACAAAATAAGCTTAGGTGGTGCCATTAATTCTGGTTAAATTTTGATGGTTGATTTACATATTTATTAATTTTTCTATTCCAAAATGATGTGTTATGAAATGATATACTTGGCTGTGAATATTTAATTAAAGCAGGAGTTAATTTTTTTTAAATCTTTCAATTCCTTTTTCTCCTTTTCTAATTTTTTTTTTAATATTTCCATTTTTTTTAAATACTTCCAATTTTATTTCTTTCTTTCAATATTTTTTTTTTAAATCAGGCAACAGACCGGCATTAATTTTAATTTGTTATGATCTATTGAAACCTTTTTTTATCTTTAATTAAAAAATAATATGAAATAAAATGATAAACTTGTCTGATGGTATATTTCAACAGTTATTAATTTATATTATTCGTTAATCTTTTTATTTGAATAATGTTTTTATTTTTTAGCCTCTTCAATTCCTTTTCTTTCTTTCATTTTGTTTCCCTATAACATATTTTAAAAGTTCTTTTCTTTATTTTTAATTTTTAAATAACTAATTTTGTTTATAATAGTATTAAAGCGCTAGATTCAAGTATTAATCATTATGAAGCAAAATGTTTAATATTTCTGCGAAAATGCTTAATATATTAGTTAGTTATATGACAATTTCGGTACTTAAAATAATTTTGTAATTGGCTGTTGTCATATATTATTAGTAACGATATTCAAATCCAATATTAGCTGATCCAAGAGACCACGAAACACTCTACACAATATAGAGCCCCCTAGATAAGGGAGAGACAATGCCCCTGTTGACAGTGGAGTGGAAGCGAGGGCAACGACCGCCTGACCTTGTGGTCCACTTCGTGCCCACTCTCTTCTGAAGGACAGCCTCAGTGTGTCCTTATTGTCCTAGGGCCTGGATTTAAGGAAGTTTCTTGGAGCGTGATAAATAACGCAAGAGGTTAAAATGAAATTTTAATTAAAGAAAACATCAGGGAAAAGATAATAAGGAAACTATAGTAGTACTTCTCTCAAATCAGAAGATTATATGCCCTTAGGATAGAAGGATCCTGATTAAGTGTTATATAATAATTTGTTTGAACAACTGACGAGGTTGATATGTAAAATGTCAACCACAATATTTTTTAAAGTTCAGTGGAGAGAACAATTGTTGGTGGTAATGAAACACCCGGAAGTTATATTAGATAAATACATATCTATAATCGGTCTATTTTATATGATGTTAGATGCGAATGTTTAAAACATTATACTGTACTGATTATAGTACTGAGTACTAATATTTCCCTCCTCTAAGACACAACCCCTGATGAAGACCTGAAACTCAGGTCGAAACGTCGGCATAAAATAAATAAATATGGTTTTGTTTATTTATGTTGTTCTTTGCTGACCG
>NW_027116002.1:1554460-1564690 GCF_000696795.3 Halyomorpha halys | reverse complement strand
ATATAAAGATAGTAAACAGACGAGCAGGGCTGACGTCGTTATGGTGGAGTATATGGAGAGGTGTCATCCCTCCAAAAGTTGGGTAATTTGAAAACCTGCTTTAAGCTGCAAAAATTGGAGTTAAAACTTCTCATAGTAATTATTATATTAAAATTGCTACATAGAGAGCTAGTTTTTAAAAACTATTCAGAGTAAGGGCAACTTACAGAAAATACCCCTGAGACTTCTAAGAGTCCCCCCATCAAACTGTAGTAACTTCCCAGCAGGCAATACCTATGAACCATACCATACCTCATCATATTTTTGGTAAAAATCAGCAGGGATCAAACATGTTTTTACTGAACGATCTCCTCCATAAACGAAATAATCTTAATGATGCTCCATTATTTGTTATCTAGTAAATTATTTTTCCATTTTAAATCCTAATAATCGACAATTGGTTTAAAAAAGATTATTTTAAACGAGTTAATGATAAATAATAATTGTTAAATATTAAAGAAAACTTGATGATACATTTTTTTCAGATGAAAAAAAAAGGTCAAAAAGAAAAAACAAAACAAGTCATTATACCATAATTTGTACAAATTCATTACTCTGCACATATTACAGAACATAAACAATGATATAAACCTAATTGAAAATTAGCAAGATTTTATTACGAACAGGAAAATATGATATTGTTGGAAGGGAAGAACAATGGTGTTTTTGTTTACTGGTTCAAAATGCTACAATGTCAACAACGTTTTTTGATTTCCTTGTTACTGAATTCCTAACTGACGTTCGTAGTTCAATTAAGAATTTTGTTTCGTTTTTGCTTTTTAAATTATTTTAACACTTTATGGTGAAACTACCTTGCTTTCCCGTTTTTCAATAGATGAAAACAGGTTCAATTTTCTAGAATTAAATAAAAAAAAAGTTGTTTGCAATAAGAATAATTAATATTTGTCGTTATTTAATTTGTGACCAGATAGCTGTGCTTAACTGAATTAAATAGCCCCAATAATATAATTTTAATTATAAAGAATTACATTTACTTTACATTATTTATAACATGACCTCAGCGTAGGTGAACGCCGCGTGTTATAATTCCATAGGGTTTAATCTCGGCTGGCAAAGCATAAAGAGGTGCAAATGAGGCAGTATGGTAGAGGTAATGAATGGGTGCGCTGGGAGGTGGGAGTGTGATGGGGGAATGAACCTTCCCCAAGTTCATTGCCCGCCTTCCCAACTTTTGGCAACATGCGCAATATAAATCTCCTCTTCACCCATGTCCCACTAAAA
Organism: Halyomorpha halys; assembly: GCF_000696795.3. Taxonomy (NCBI): domain Eukaryota; kingdom Metazoa; phylum Arthropoda; class Insecta; order Hemiptera; family Pentatomidae; genus Halyomorpha; species Halyomorpha halys. The sequence goes on along the minus strand of NW_027116002.1, from coordinate 1,563,409 downwards.
GGGTATGGCAATAAATCAGAAGGCTGGACATGTTGCAGAACACTGCGTAGTATTGTATAACAGCAACAATACAGTTCCGAGAAACGGGTTCGCAAGGGTTGGTAAAAGAAGTACCCTTTTTTGGAATTTGGAAGATATATTGTTGTCATAAAAAGAGTTGAGTAATGAATCGAACAGTGCCAAATGGGAGTTCGCAATTGTTGTGTCATAGCGTGGCACCTGAGGTGCTGTAAAACGTCCCGGACGAAGTATGGGGTGTAATGTCATGTCCTTCAAGCTGACGTAAAACGGACAAAGAAAGAAATTTTTGAAATGTCTTCGTCAAGAGAAAAGAAATGGTGTTGAGTAATGAAACAACGAAAATTTCTAAAAATCAATGGATTCCTAGAAATAATTTATTATTCCCCTTTTGGACAAGGGTTGGACACGCCTGACTTTTGGGTGGTAATTTGCGAAGGGTAGGGTCTGGCATGGACCCTTGAGGATTAAACAAGTAATGGGTTCCTCCTACCTATAATACGTTTTGAGGATATGTTTTATTAGTTATTATTTTTAGGAATTTTATATTTAACAACCTACATTTTAATAAACCAAGATTATAATACTATAAGTGATTCATATAAATTAACTACTCTTGGTGTAAAATTTATTTTAAGCATCTGCTCCCCGTGGCTATCTACACTTTCTGAGATCTTTTTTTTTTTTTTAAAGTTTATAAGATATTTAAAATAAGTTACTCAAAGTAAAAACCGTGAAAGCAACTATCAAACAAAATTACACTAAATAAAACTTATTTACAAAGAATAAATCATTCCATTTCAAAGTAACATTAGTATCTAAATTAATTTCATGAAAAAATAAAATAAGTGAGCTTAAATCTATAAATTTCAATGAAATAGTTTATAAAGTACATGCTATGAGTTACTTTCATCAGTTTATAAACTTATTAATTTTTTTTTCCATAAGTACTAAAATTTAGGAATTCAATGTTACATAATGCAGTATTTTTTATGATGTTAGATTTTAATAATAAAATGACTGCTTTGCATTAACAATGTGGCCTGATGTACAAAATCGAATTTTCTTCAACAAACAACCATATTTTAATTGTTTAGAATAAATAAATTTCTCATTAAAAATTATATTATTTAAAATAATGTGCGGTTAGAATATAATATGGTTGTACAGTTAGAGAAGAGATGAATCCTGTGGCGCGTTGGAAGGAGGCAGGTTTGGAAAGGTGAGGTCGATGCCCTACCTTTCGGCTGCTCCCCAGGTTTCCTTCTGATGACTTCTCCTGTAAGACCATCGCTGGTCTTTTACTTCAAATATAGATAGGTTAGATAGGCTATTACAGTTAGAGTATAGTACTTAAAATAGATTTTACTATGGTTAATATAAAATATATAAATGGTAGAAAATAATTCAATTTAAATGTTCCTACAAACATAAACTAATTAAAAGCACACGGAAAGTTAAAAAATACAGGATACATAAAAATAAAATTAGCATTTTTCATCCAGCAAAAATGGATTACAGGAGAGAAAATAAAATATATATTCTTTACTTCAAGCGGTGTTATCACAAATAGTTGGGCATCATATAATACTATATTCGATCTGAGACCCTATGTAAGATGATTAGGGTAGTTAAAAACATTTTATTGCTCCTACAACTATTCAAGAAAATTAAAACAATCATAAATGTTACAAATATAAACCAGGGTCATTTATAGGTGTCATGATAAAATTTATTCCTTATATATATGTATATATATTGTAATTATAAAATTAATTTTAAAACAATATACAGATTCCCACTAAAATGGAATAAAATGATTTAAATGTATACCAGTTAGATTTTCAATTAATTATGGTGATATTAAAATAGAGTATACTTTTAAAACATCTCAATCAGTATTTTTTGGATGAATCGTTATTTCTAAATTATTATCCTACTGGTGGCATTAAATAATATAAAAATATGAAAAGGAATATCCTATTCGAGTTATAACGAAATATCTATCAGCGATCGACCACAGAGATCCAGCGCGACCTTGCCAACGAAACCACAAATTGGAATTTATTATTCTCATTTGCGTTGTGAGGATTCTTGTTGCAATGGCCTTGAACGGATAGCTTTGAATTTTATGAAATAATGAACAGCGGCTGATGGAATGGTCCCCAGCTTAAAGACCCCAGTGAAGGGTAGTATTATTGAACTAAGATATATTTGTGCGTGTGACGGGGGTCGATGGGGTTATCGACCGAGCGACTTTATGGAACGCCGAGATGTGATAGGGTGAAAGGGCTTCTGAGGAAATCGTTTAAGTAAAATTAGCCCTTTCTCTTAACAGAGACACGTTTAAAAGATTTGGGAACCCCCCAATCACACAATACATTTCTAAAATATTACTAAAATTACACACAATAAATGAAATTTTTAAAAACAATATTAGTAAGTATACGATAAATAAGTATACTTAAACCAAACGGGTCACTCAGAATAATACTGTATAATACTACAGAATGCTTGTCTGGCATGAATACTACAATACAAGAAATAATAAGAATACCCGGAACGGTAACCATGTTATAAATCACGCAATACTATAACTTACAAATCATGATCCTTATAAAAACAAATACAAAAAAATGCTTTCAATGTCGCAAAAAAAAAAAATCTTTCAGATGTTTCTCTGTTTGTATTATTAAACGTGTTACACTTGAAAATGTTCACAAATACAAGTATACTTATCTTACTAAATGGAATATGGTCCGGGTGGGTCAAATTAAACTCAAATAATAATATTTTATATTATTTTTATTTGAGCCGTTTCGCCCCACGTTGCAGAGCTTCGTCAGGACAAAAATATACAAATAGATTATAGATATATTATTTTTATTTAAAAAAAAAAAATTGTTATTAAAAATAAAAATAGCACAAAACATTACTATTTGAGTTTAATTTGACCGCACCCGGACCATATTCCATTTATCAATATCAGGCAATATTCCAGCAACTACTTATTTAATGCAATGAAAATACTTATTCTACAAGAAAATAATAAGATAAAGCATGCAAGGTTATGTTGAAATTTTAAAGTTATCTACTACAATCGTTTGTTCAAAGAGAGGAAACTGAAAGTTGTTCGACTATAAGATAACATTCTTTATAAAAACAGAAAGACAGAAGGAAGAAAAATATCAAAAAGAAAAAGGCAAAATAGGTCGATAGTCTGGACAGATCGAGAAGGCAGTATAAGAAGGAAGTAGGTCTATATGGCTGCCGAGCGTCGGGTACTTCTAATTAAATCTCACCATATAACCACCCCAAAATTTTTACCCCATAGATAGTGACCACAAAAATACGAATAACAAATATCTTGCGAAGGACACTGAAGGGCATCCGAACGGTCACAGCAGATGACAGTGCAGGAGGAAGCAACAGGTGGGCTCCGGCCGGAGACTGCAACGCCTATAGATAAGGGACTTGCGGACAGATTATGATGGCCATGGTTTTTGTCTTGCTCATTACAGATAGTCACTCTAGGTCAAGTACACCACTTTCTCATGGTTGTGAAAAACTGATCTGCAGTTCATCCTTGATTTACTATTCAATTAAAAAAACACTGTCCTTTAAAATTAATGCAGTGATTTTCAACTTTTCCTTGTCTTGATTTACAATCTCCTTCAATTCACAATAATAACCGACGGAGATGGAATTGCCTTCCAAGATAGAGGAGGAGCGGTCTGGGAAGGACGGCCTGGGGAGGACGCGGTGGCAATGGCACTGACGGAATCTCGCCGGAAGAAGGGAGGTCGCTGACCCTTCGCGGAGATTGTTTTGAACTCGACACTTCCGATCCCTGACGATTAAAGGGAACTTATCGGACCTGGCAAACCTCACTAACTGATAGTCTGCTCGGCAAATATTCATTCACTAACAAATTCTGCAGTGGATTAATCAGTTGTTATCATGCCGTTTTGGGCGACTTCCGAAACTGCTGCAGAGGCAGAAAGGGACAGAGTGCGTCGACCCTTCAAAAACCGGATGCGATCTTATCAGTTGGCAAGACTGGCTACACGCTTCAATCTTAATGCTCCTCCTTATTGCCTTTATTGCTGTATTTAGATGCTCGCAACCTATAACGCATTTTGGCAAATGGAAACTGTCAAATACCGGATTGCGAAAATAAGGTATAACGTGTGGTGTTGACGGAGGTGGCATGGGTCAGATGGCAGCCATGTTTACTTCCTTGATGTAGAATATCAATAGATATGTAAATGGACGCGTCCGTCATCTGCAACTTATGTAAACAGTACAGGACAAGGTCTGCAATTTAATCAATACATTTTTCTAAACAAACAAGAATAATCCGCAAGTATGTAGTGTTATTGAAAAACAAAAAGTCCGATTAGTGTGGAATAACAATATTTCACATAATATAAAGTAATCTTGAAATGAAAAATACCGTCAGTACAAGGAGGAGGTACGGTGAGGTTAAAGAACTCTGACCGTCACGGGAGAGCGGCGCGCTTAATGATCCATCGGAACGAACGTGGGGCACCGCTTAGATATTTTACTATTCCTATGGTCACTTATGATCACTCACAGTAACTGTCATACGTACACTCACTGATATAATAATACTAACGTCAGTCGTAGGAGAGTGGAGTCCTTGTACCAGCAGTCCTCAGGATGTGGAAGCCATGGCACAACACTTAACCGATCGACACTGCCCCGACAGCCACGGAAGAAGAAGAAGAAGAAGAGAAGATAATGAGACACCAACCTTGCCTCAGTTTAAAGAGTATATCCAGTGTACACAGGATGAAGCACTAGCACTGACTGAGGACCGGGGCTGCTCAGGAGGTGGGGGTCGTCAGGGTCGTTCAACTGCTAGGTCACCCCCACCACCTCCTCTGCCTTCGGCTCTGTTACATATCCATTCGTAACATCGCCACTATGCTCTCCTATTATCGTCATATTTCATAAATAATCAGTTCTTATTATTTTACTGATGAAAAAGTATTTAAAAAAAAAAATTTTTTGAGCCGTTAAAGTCTTTCATCTAAGTATAGTCTACCTCTTCCTGGTTCCAGTTACTTGGTATTTAACAGATAACTATCACAATAAATAAATAAAAATTATGGTCACAAATAATAACTATTTTAAATTACTTTTTAAAGAGCCACTACGTATCAAACCTCAAATGACAGACTTTATATGTGGAAGTCTTCCATCGCCATTCAGGAGCGGATCCAGAAATATACTATACAATCACACTCAAGAAAAACCTCTTTACAATGCTCTGTAATTGATTTGAGCGGAGTATGCATATCCCGATTCGTACAAGGCTAAAAAATTTTTTTTTTTTTTTTATTTATTATTAAATATATTATTGATATTGATAAATTTAAAATATAATTTCAATGATGCCACAATCAATAGTATAAACTGCCTAATTCAAATAATGAATATTTGTTTAAATAAAATCAATTGTATCGAGATTAAAAAAAAAAAATTATTAAATTATTATTGGTTAAACAAAACAAATGTGGAGTGATAGAATGTATCAACAAAGTAATGATATAAAAAACAAGGAGAAGGATCCCAATAAAAGAGCACAAGGGCAGCCAAAAACCAGTGCAATCTTGATTTTGATAATATAATAAATATTATTTTTACATAAATAAAATAATACATTAAAAAGAAAAATATTGAGCCAATATAAATAACAGTAATTATTCAGTGAATTTTAAGACAGATACTAGAAATCTGAACCATCACTATCCACAGATTTTAAGCAAAATTATCTTATGAAAAATATGAGTAAAAATTATGTTAATAATTAAAATTAACTTTCATATGTATCTTAAGAATAAAAAACAAAACAAAAGAATTATGGTCAAAATAAATAAAAGATATGCTTGACCTGAATGTAAGGAAAATAACAAATCTTATTATGAAAGCAAGGTGTTATAGAGTTAAATTGATTATAATTAAAAGTTTAATTTTGATGAAATAGTGACAAAATAGGTAATTAAACTTATACTAAGGATGGCTCATTAATAAAGTTATATAATTCCCCAAGGTTTTATTATCTCATAGGGCAATTTTTACTGAAACTAGTGACCTGGGCAGAATAGCCTACAGAAAAATTTTTAAATAATTTATGTGAGTGTAAATTGTTTTTTAAAGTTATGTTATTCATTAATAATATTGTTAATTGCTAAAATTCTTAAAAATCAATGCATAATAAAAGCTGTCTCCGAAACGTTGGATTTGAGAAATTGAAGAATGTTTTGAGATTTTAATTTGGATACAATTGATTTTATTTAAACAATAATAATCAGTCTCAAGAAAGTGAAAAGATTATTTACATATAAAATAAATATTTGTGTTAGTTAACTGAAAGGCTGAATTACCCAACGCGGAAAGTGAATGGGCGATAAGTTGTAGATAGCCCTCTTAGTGTTTATCCATACAGCAGAGTTCTTGCGATAACTACTCTAAACATCGAAACTATCCAGTAATTACATGCATGTTTATTGCAATATGTTTATTTTGAAATTCACACTATAAACTCGCAATAAAAGTTAAATTAATTATTATTCTATGATATGATAATAATAAAATGTGAAATATAGTAGAATGATATTCTAATGATTACTTAGCTTATTTTCAGAGTATTGTAAATTGAAGTATTATTTATACAACTACTGTAAATTTAGAGACAAACTAGTAATTATACAGCTCCTTATAAATGTAATAAAGATGGTATTATACTTTACACAAATTAATTGAATAAATACAAAAGAACGATTCCAACCTGAGTCTTTAATAAACCAGCTGAACACTCACCAGTCGATGTTTTGCTAATGAAGACATCAGGAAAGATTATTACCATATCATACATATATCCACTGACAAAATTCAGCACCTCTCATGTCATGACAGTCTAAAAAGTCACGTCTACCTGAGACGGCGCACAGGGGTGGTAACTGCCGTTTTTGTGCAAAAACCTCTAAATTGTTTAAATCTTCTGTAATCATCATGAATTTCTGTTTTATTGAAGGTGCTGAGTTCAATGGAATGCATTATTTTTTTAATTTTGATATTTTCTGGTGTGAAAAAATAAATCTTATGTCTTCCATCATTCTAATATTTTTTTCATTTAAATTAATTTGACTATTTTTCTCACATTATTCAAAACGTATCCGGTGCCTGAAATCATAGGTCAATGAAACTTAACACAAAAGTTGCTCGAATATGTACACTTCGATGGCAAAATAGTCTCATGACAAAGGACAAAAAAGCTTATTTTGTTTCTGGTCTATCAAAATGTGCAAACCTACTTTTTCCATAATTAAATTTGAATTGGCTGAAGAAATTAAGAAAAAAATATTTCAATAAACAAACCTACACTTGCAAAACTACACTTTTTAAACTAAATTTCGTTGGTATTGACTTAGCTGAAATATAGTTAGTTGGATAGGTTAAAACAAAATAACAATAACCAATAAAAACTCATTTTTTCCCCATGAAGAAATAACGTCTTTAAGAGTTCTACGGGTCACAAATATTGTTTGATGGCAGAACCAATTGTGGTGAATTCATTTATAGGTATTTGAGTATAAAAAATACATTTATGAACATGATGAGAGACACTCCATGTTTGAGGGTTTTTCACAGTTTCCACCACAGTATATATGTAAAAAAAAAAAATTTGAATGTATTATTTGTTTAAACTTCGTATCTACTGGCATCCCCAGAATCTACTTTAGCTTTCACTGACAGAAAAAAATTCTGACTTAATGCACTTCAATCACTATCTTTTTTTGTTATAAGATACAACATTATGAAATCAAAGTTAAAAAAAAAGTCGCAATAATTAATTCGTATCCCGATAAATAACTACTCCATACAAGTGTTAGAATATGAAATATATTACATTAAAAGAGAATAGTAAAAAAGAATATATTTAATTGCAACATAAGATGCAAAAGATGTTAAAAAAAGTATTACTACAATACCTTATTAAAGAAATTTAAAATATTCAAATCATATTAGTTACGTATTATCTAAGAAAGAAATGTTTTATGAAAATTCGAAAATTATTGTTTTTTTTGTATTACTGTTCATACCTCTTTGGTTGTTGGTATTTTTCTGATCTGCAAATCATATGATGAATATTTCATCGTTTCATTCAATACGATTAGTTATCACAAAAAATATGATTCACTCACTTAATATAGCACATGCGTCAAGTATGATAAAACGTATATTATCTTGAATTACGCATTTACCGTAATATATTGCGGTTCAAAAAAAAAAAAAATTGTGAAACTTGAAATTAGTTGGATGACATTTATTTTGATAAGAAAGGAAAAGAAAAAAAAAAGGAAATATCATTGGAATAAACTTTCGTGTTACGCTTTCTCAATTTATCTAATTATTATGAATGTTGATTTTTAAGGTAGATTTTATGATCCCAACAAGTATACTTTTACAATTTAATGCGGCCACCCTTAGCTTGAGAAGGTGCCCCATGCGGCACCACTAATTTGGAATTTGTTTCTTGGCTCCGAGGTGATTATTTTTGTTTCCTTTATTTTTCACTATCTAGGGAATTTATTCGAGAATTGACTCAATTTATTTAACCCTGGTATATCGCCAGATCGAGCTTATAGGTACCTTATCTTTCTCGAATCCTGGCCGAGAAACATAGTTGTGCTACGTATGGAAAATTAAGTCTCATTATATTGCTTCTATAATTTATTAGGGAATATTTCTGTTTTAGTTTATTATTATTGTTGTATAGTATTATAAATATTGTCTTACATGAATTGGTAGAGAAAATCGTAATTTAATTGTATAAATTATAAAGAAAACTGAAATGTTGATATCCTTACTTTGAGTTCATTTGTAAATTTTTACATTAAA
>NW_027116002.1:1536576-1554410 GCF_000696795.3 Halyomorpha halys | reverse complement strand
GTTCCTCCTAAGTTGCAATGTCTAGTTTTGATAACTTCACCTGTTAATCAAAGAATCAAATTGAATAAAGTAAATATTTATATTTTTGTAATACCTTTTGGAAAACAAGATAATTCATTTTTAATTAATGAAACGTAAAATTAAATATCTAATAATTGATTATTCATTAGTTGAAGTGTTCCTACTAAAAAGGTTAGAAGTACAAAATTAAAAAAATAAAATAAACGATTTTCAGTATTAAAAACTTGAGTATTACCTAATCCGACTGGTGCAAGCAATGAATCATTTCTTAATCTTTAGGGAAGGCTCTTGAAGATAAAACTGAAAAAAATTTGATTGAGTCGAAGATAAGATGATTTTTATCTTAACCTAGAAAAGTTTGATAAAGTTATATTAATATCAAATTAGGGGCTCTTAAAGCTCTTAAATTCATAAATCAGGACCTTGTTTTTTTTCTATACTTCTAAAAAGTTTCAATGCTATAACTTCCATTGAATATTCCTCTCAGGTAGACTCTAATCACAACATGTTGGGGCTGAACAATCGGAAATGATGCTATAACTGAACCTGGCTAGAGGGTGAATGACTGTCATCGGCCGTGAATAACACATGTCATCCATCGGCAGGGAGTTCGTAGAATTCCATGGTGGAATCGTGCCGTGTAAAACAACGTTGTGTCAATGTATGTATATATTTATTTTATAACATGGACTACTTTTTTTAATTAGAGTCAAATTATATTATATTATATATTTTGTTTGTAAATTTTTTTTTTCAAAACCCCCATCTACTATTGTTCCTTTTCCTGTTGTTTATTTATATTGGAATACAATTCCAATACTGTACAAGGATGTAAACAAATTCCGTAGTTTTTTCCTATTTGGCCTTAAAAAAATATTGTAATGAAAAACGGATTTGTTTATTAATTTTTGTCCACTCTTGTGAGTTCATTTAGATGTTCATTTTGATTAAGTAGATACTTAAGCTTTCCTTGATCAAAGTGATTTTCCTATAGCTTACAAATTTTGCAAAAAGCTTGTCATTTGACCACAATTATTCGGTAAAAATACAAATAAACTATATAGAAGCAAAGGTGGAAGACTGCATCTTCGTAAGCTAAAAGAGCTGGCTTAAAAAATAATACAAACGGTGACAACAGCCTTGAACCTGGATCTCATTTATAATCAAAATTGAGAGAAATTGTTAGCTCTGAAATGGATTCAAGCGACAAACAAATGATTTATATATTTTTAAAAATATAGTTAGGTGAGTGAATTTTTGTGTATGATTGCTGTTAGGACATAAATTAAAAAATTTCAAAACCATTTTGACGAATTGACAACCAAAAACTACCAAATATTACTTAACTCATTCACATATTCATGTAAACGAATGAAATTGACAAATTACATACACTTTTAAAAATGACTTAAATTTTAAGTCGGTTAGAAAATATTAACAAGTGGCCGTTACTTTTTATATATTACGATGTGCAGTAAATATTGTAAGTTCATGTGTGGCTCATCCCTTTTACTTTTTTGGATTGATGAATTATTTGGAATATCCCAATTTGTCTGATTTATATTTATGCGATTTTTTTTTTACTCCTAATAATGCACGTATTCTCAAAACATTGACTCATCACTGATTTGCAGCTTTTTGAGATCTCAAGCCTTGTTTTAAATATGTCTTTTTTTTGTTTAGTTTTTGTCTCCATAAATAAAAAATAGTATTCTCTTTTTTTTTTTTACATTATTTAAAAATAAAAAAACCTTAATAATTAAATTGATTGTTTTGAAATAGATTCTAGAAACAGAAGGAATGAAGGCGAACCCAGTCCAGGGGATGGCCTTGGATATTTTCCGCAGTTAGTAGGCGTCATTGTGGTCAATTAGCTCATTTACATTCGTAGAAACATCGGAAGACTATTTTATATTTATATTTTTGTCTTTTAATCCTTTAAATCCCTATAACGCACTTGTTAGTTAATTATTTTTAAGATTGCATTCTAGAAATTATATAGCACCGTACAACTAGTCGTCAAGGATTTGACTAATCTATAAAGAAGGAGAAATATTCAAAAAGATATATTTCATAAAATTCAGCAAACCTTCAGTTCAAGCAACACCGGAGAGTTCTCATAAATAAAGTAAGATTAAAATTGTACAACTATTTTATAAAATACAATGCTTCAAAAATTAACTAATAATAAGAAAACAAATTAAAAACATTAGTTGGTCTTACAAAAGGTATTTAAATGTTGATTCATTCCTGATATTTTCGCCGCTATTTTAATTCTTATTAAATTCTAATGTAGAAAATGCGTATATCGCTGTTTACTTTGAATAATTCTTAATTATATTGTGTTTGCCATCTGGAAATTACTCCAGAACAGTCAGAGTACGAAATTGTCATCTGAAAAGAAGTACTTAGTGCAGAAGTAGGAAGTGAGGAATTTTGAACAATGAGAGGTGAAGATGTGGTGCAGCGTAACGCGGTAGCGTTTTGGTTCAGGCGGATCAATTCTGGGAACAACTTTCAAGATGGGTTTAGATGAGGTCGCATTTTAGATAAGAGAGTGCTTTGCTCTTCGAGCTAGTTCCAGATGGCAGGGATATTGGTGCTAATAACCTTTATTGTGAACAAACATCGAAAGACTTTATAGAGTTTTAAAAAAGAAGCACTGCGCTTTGGTAAATTGGAAGGTAACACTCAAGCCTTTGTTTTAAGTGTTCCAATTATTATCTCATAATAATTTTATTTGCCATCATTAATTAAAAATTATGTTATTTTATATGATGTTCTTTTATATTATTTAAAAATAATTAACAAATAAATAAAAATTACAAACTGTCAAAAAATAAAGGGACAAACTGTCACGCGTGTGAAGAGAACTGAATCCGATACATCCCGTGAATAAAAAATATTATATAAAATCATCTGTATAAATTTCAGTCAGTACACACTCGATTGGATCTTAAACTTCTTTTTAAATATGTAATCCAAAATCTTATACTTATATATAGTCCGAGAGCCCAAGAGGAGAAAAATGGCAGTTATTTCACCCCGATATTCGATTACTTACATGAAAACTAGGTTAATTGCTGGTCAAAATTGATGAGTATGCCAAGTAGAGGTAGTGGGAATAAAAAATGGCGGCTGAATCAAAACGTTAAAGTAATTAATTTTTTATTCAGAGCTCTATATCTTTACAACTACCAAAAACAATAGAAAACCTAAGAGTATATCATTTAAAGTAAAGTAAATTTGCTAAAATTTAAGCCCTAATAGAGCTATTTACGTTAAATAGTTCTCGAGATTGATTGAACAATATCTCAGGAACTATATGACGTACAGATGTCTCTTAGCACTCAAATTAAAGCTAGTTTAATGAGCTAGTTTATGACGTTTATTTTCATAGGAGTATTAGTTTTCATGAAATTTGCTAAAATAAATGGGATGTATAGTTTTTGTTTATTTTATGTTATTAAATATCTAGTAACTTTTTTTTCTGTGATAGACCTGATTGGGTATATTGTTTGTTATTAGTTTATACAAATGATTTTAAATTCACTATATTTGTAAAATAACGACAATAATATGTTTAATTATGTATTATACAGGCTAGCTCTGTTCGTACGAATATTTCCCAAAAAATAAATTATTATTTTCCTCTGTTTCTCCTCACAACCGCGGATTAAGAACATGTGACATGGTCCAAGCGGCAGTATCAAAACATTAAAAAATATTAATTTTCATTTGGAGCTCTATATCTTTAATATTAGCAACAACATTGTAAAACATAATAAAACCTTATAGAAGGAGTTTATATGATATACATTTTTTTCCGAATAACTAAAAATAACTTTATTTCTTGATAACTACTACCTCTACGAGGATAAGTGTCATATACCACTTTATAGTACGTTAAACTAACTTTAATTTCAGAGCTGGCATATATCTGTACGTATCATGGTTCCTGAGATATATTTTTTCATAAATGAAAAAATTAACATACTGAAAAACATAAAACTCAAAAATCTAAATCAACATTTTGTGAATTTATTTTGTCAACTATCATAAAAACTACTACTCCTACGAAGATAAACATTTTAAACTACCTTATAGTATATTGGACTATATTTAATTTGAGTACTAATATACATCTGTACGTCTAATGATTTTTTAGATGTAGTTTTCCCAAAATTAATTTAAAAACTAATTTTCGTGATTTTGTTATGGAATATTCCTTAAAAAACTTATCTCGGGAACTATTGAACTGGAGTAGTTCTATTAGGGTTCATATTTTAGTAAATGTACTCTACTTTAAGTGATGTGTTAGATTTATTGTGCTGTAGGAACTTTTAAAGATATTGTGCTGTTTAGAGTAGAAATGAGTTCTTGAAACAGATGTACAACGTACCTTCCCAAATTTTTGAGTTTCTCCAACATTCCAAGATCGACCATAAAATTTAATCAAATTTTACCTCAGGACCCCATGTTGCTATAGTTTCACATTTCAATATATGAATCCGGAGCCTTTTGAAACAGCTGCACGTTTTTTATTTCCCCCCACTTGGCAGACTCGTAAATTTTGACTTGAAACTTAGTTTTCCTTATAAGTAATCAAAAATTGGGGTAAAATAACTGAATTTTTTTCCACTGAGCTCTTATACTACATTATTGGAGACATGTATTAATTAATGTCAACACCTAGTGTTGGACTTAAGCAGTCCTGTGGTTTAGTGTAACTAGATTTTATTTTATTAAAAATAATTATGCGTTCTAGTTCTAGAAAGAACTTACCAACATTTTTTTTTTTTAGACTTTATATTGAATATAACTAATTATTTTATGTACAAATAAATTTGTAATGCCCTCATATGTGAAAGTATTACTTATAAATAAATGAAAATTTTTAATTGAATAATTAATAACTACGAAGATATTACTGAATGATTCGAATAAAAAACCTCACTATGCCAAAATTGAAATCCGGATTTCGGTATAAAATGAGTTCTTTGGCTGTCATGTCTCCATACCGAAAGACCTTATATGGAAACATCTTCTATTGGTCACAACTCTTAATTGATTGTGACAGCTGCAACATAACTTCCCTTCAACATCAACTTTGAACAGTTCTCTAGTTTAGTGCAACGAGAGATTTCTATAGTACTTTATTTAATAAATAATTGAGCAAAAAGGTTTGAAACATTCAAGTATAAACTGTTTTATTTTACTAACATATCCATCCTTATTACTTTCAAGTTAACATGCCAACGTGTTTAAAAAAAAAAACTTTCCAAGTAAGTGAACTCAAGAAGAAAATGATTTTACTTCTTTTATAAAATCCATTGGGTTAATTCAGCATTTGAGACATGCAATAAATTGTGACTTCAAAGTATTGAAGTGAGAAGACGAAGTCCTAAGTACTGATGAACTTTCTTAAAGAGCAAAGACAGAGGAGACTTCATCTAGTAGTTTCACCTCGATTTTCTCTTTATTGTCTCGTTCTGAGAAGGCACAGAGTCGGTCGGTAAGTTGTCTTTCTAAACCTCGCTTCCTGCTCACGTTTCTAATTCGAAGCCTTCAACAAACTTCATACATTTTGGTTTTTTATTTATTTTTAAAATATTGGTATTAACAACAGTAATAACACATCCCAAAAACGAAAAATTGTTTTCGTGAAAAAAGAGAATCTACGTATTTGAGATAATTCAGGTAAATGCCTGAAACTGTAAATTCATTTTATCATTAATTTTAGAATCTTTTAACATTTTCTTTTTTTTTATTTTCTTTTATTTATTTATTGATATTTACAACTGTATAAAAAATACAAGTAAATTTGATCATAATGACCTAATGATATGATACAGCATGTAGAGAAACTACCCAATAGTAGAACTCTAAAAACAGTTTACAATATAAGGTCACGAGGCCATCTTCTTTTCAGGCACCTCGGAGGATTGCCAGGAATGGAAGAGGAAGCAAGGTTAGAAACTAGTGGGTTTTGGTGGTTTGGGAGTTTATGAAGGAATAATATCGGGTTCGGGCTAGATCGGTTACATAAGGAACATTTAGGTCTTTATGGATGGTTTTATTTAACATTTTCTTAAAACGGCTTTGGTGATTTTGACTAAACTCTTCTTATCTATGTACATTGAAGTGGTCATTAATGTTAGCTAGGTATTATTCTGATTAAAACTGAGAGAACTTAAATGTCAAATTTGTTAAAATTTAAACATTTAGTGTAATAAATTCTTCCTCTAATGTACCTTTAATGTTTTTAAAAATTAAGTAATCTTCTCTTATTCTTATACTAATGAAAAAAAAAGGCACGAATTTGAGAAAATAACTTAAGGCGTAAATAAAACTTTTTCCATAGCTGTTATAATAATAGTCATAACTTCTTAACTGTTGTCATGACACTTTTAGAGATCCGAAAATATTGTAAAAGTAGATTTTCAATTAACCTATAAATGTAAATGGAACTATAAGAAGAATCTTCGTCGTAAATAATAAAGAAGTTAGTTGTTTAAATAAATAAATCAGAACCCAAGTTAAGTGTCAAAATACTCTCAATATGTCAAGATATTCTAAACGTTGAAGAAGTAATGTTTCAAAGAACCTAGGAAATTAAAGAAAAAGACTAATTGGACGAAAGAAATTAAGATAACTTATAGATAGGTTTATTGGCTTTTAATGACATAGCAAGTTCCGGATATTTTCAAATAGCAGCGAAATCTGTTATTCTAAAAATAGGGATGTAGGTATTTGCTAGTATTGAATTGGTTTCCAAGATAAGTTCTTAAGGAGACAATTTGAAATAAGCACCCAGCACGGAACTTTGTTATTTGAAAAATGTTTAAAAAAGTGATAACTTCATAAGGATGAAATAATTTTGACGGACATTTCATCGGTTAACGTTAAGCTGTATAAGAAACGTTCATTCGTTAATTGACCGTTAATATCAGACGTTTATGGTAATAACATGTCTTTAAATACAAGCCTAATGAATTTCGGCTTTCTGGGTCTCAGATTTTGTCCAAGAGCCGATTGGATGGCGAATATAAATAAATTGCTTCGACGTTTAGTATATCTTGATATATTGTATACAACATAACAAATCATTGTTCGCCTTCAAGAACCATCATTAAATTCTGCAACAATTGGTGCATTTCCATTTCAAATACTTTAAGTATATAAAAAAATTTCCTTGAAGTTTTTCTTGACATCAGTCAAGGATAAGTCATAGCATGAAGGATTACTTTTTTCACATTTCATTGTATATAACCATTTGAACGATATTTTTCTTTTGAGCACCAAACGGAAAGTAAAAGCGAACGGTAACGAAGAGATTACACATTATCTTTACACTGAATCATAAATTACCTACTCGGGTGTGTTCTAATAGTTTTTATATTCATTAATATTTTCTCTATTAGACTGGAAAGAATGGGACCAAACAAATTATTTAGACTGTTAACCAGGATATTTGACAGACACTCCAAAAAAGAAATTGGGCATCTGACAGTTTAAGATACTACTATGGAATACTAAAAGAAATTCCACGATGAATTACAACATGAACTCTTTAATAAAAAGATTTATAACCATTACGAATGCATATTGTACACTTTTTAGTATACAAGAGCCCATTGGGAAAAAGTCAGCTGTTTCACTTAAATTTTTGATTAACTTAATGTAAACAATGTACAATTACTGGTGAAGACTGATGAGTCTGTCAAGTTTAGTGGAGGAGAATAAAAAATGGTTGCTGTTTCAAAACGTTAAAAACAAATAATTTTTTATTCTGAGCTCCATACCTTAAAAACTGCCTACAACAGAAGAAAACTAGTAGAACAGCATTTAAAGGAGCAAAATTTGTTAAAATGTGAGTCCTAATAGAGCTGTTTATATTCAATACCACAAAATATTTTTTAAAAAGCAACATTTCATAAAGTAATGTTGAAAAATCAGAAATTAGTGAAATTATTTTGGGAAATTGATATCTTAGAGACCACTAGATGTACAGATGTCTATTAGCACTAAAATTAAAGAAAGCTTAATGTGCTATAAAGTAATTTATGACATATATCTTCGTAAGATTTTTTATGATATTTGCCAAAACAAAGTTACAAATTGTTAATTTCTAGATTTTCTGATAAAATGTTTGGTTTATGCAAAACTATGTCACAGGTAGCAATAGATATACAGATGTCTGCTTTAAGTTAATAAATGTACAATTAAGTACATTTATCTTCGTAGGGGTAGTTTGCATGATAGTTGGTTAGAAAACTTGATTTCTTGTTGTTCCGTTAAATTTGTATATGGAATTATCATAAAAGCAACTACTCCTACGAAGATAAACGTCAGAAACTACTTTAGAGTCCATTAAACAACTTTAATATAAGTGCTAATAGACATCTGTACGTCAAATGGTTCCTGAGACATAGATTTCCCAAAATAAATTCACTAACTACCGATTTTCAGTACATTTTCTATGAAATGTTACTTGATTGATGTTGAAATGTTGAAAAAAGTATATTTCGGGAAATATTTTACGTAAGTAGCTCTTTTTAGATCTCATATTTCATCAAATTTACTCTTTTTATTTGGTTCTTTTGTGTTGTAGGCAATTTTAAAGATATGAAACTCTAAATGAAAAATTAATTTATTCTTCCGTTTCGCACCAGCCACCATTTTTTATTTCCCTAAATATACTTATTTTCATTAAAGTAATAACACATTAGAGTGAATTAACTGATTTTTTTCTGCTATTGGGCTCTTGGATTATTTTGGTAGTTAATGGCTGTCCTGTTATTAACTCAGATTTGCTCATTCCATTAAAGATAACTTATATGAAGTTGATTACTTTGTTTTCGGAATACATTTTTATATATTTTAAATAAACAATACGATTAGAAGCATACGATTGATTGCAGTGGAACTATGTAAATGAAATGTTTTAAAAATAATATATATTCCGAAGTTCATAAAAAATAATTTTAAAGACTTCATATAACGTTTAAATAAGGAAAGTATTGTTTAGTTAAAGTAGTAATTAAACGAGAATTTATATATGTTATAATTAAATTATCTTCAGAGAAAGGACAGAAAAAAACATTTAGCCTTGAAGGAAGTTTTATGCCTATGTTTTGACTTACAAATTTAAATGAGGAATAAATATTATTGAGAAACAATTATTACAAGCAGAAAAGTTATGGAAAACCTAAAACTAAAGATGAAACATAAAGAATTGTCAAGTTCAAAAGAAAAAATAAATAAAAACCTCGTTATTTTGCGTTCAAGATTGAATAGAATAAACAATAATAAAATAAAATTCACTTTTTAATAAATCGACATAAGTATGTAGTTTACAATTTTTTGTTTAGAATCATATAGTTTTAATTCTAATGATAGAATGCGTTATTGTCTGTATATCTTTTTTTTTAGTTCCTGTGCCATACCGACGATGACCGCTTGGCAATTTATTTTGAATTAAGTAACTATTAAAAATATATTCATAATTACATTATTTATTGAGACAGTGAATGTATAAATTATTGGTTGAAGATCAGTAAGCGATTCTCCTTTACAATTTTTTTTACCGAATTTAACCATTATTTATTAAACATCTTTATTGAAATTTTACGATTAGTTTAAAATCCGTTATAAAATGTATTTATTGATTTTGGGGGTTCCGTGTAAGAATTTATATTATCTGCAGTAGTTTCCTTTATTGAGAAATATTTCTCCAGATTTCATTGGCTTAATTAGCCTAAAAATATGCACCCCGTAAAGCGCAATTAAAATATATATTTTTTTTCATTTTAAACTTAGTATTCTAAAATACTGTTTTAATCAATAAATTATTATTAAAATATAACTGTACTAAACTTAATACCTTCAATTTTTTTTTCTGATTGTCTAATCTCACTGTTCATTACAGAAAACAGTTGCACAGATTCCTATACATCAGCATATCAAATATATTTTTTATTTAAATGAAAAAGGTACATCTATATAAATTGATGTTTGTTAATTGGGAATTATTGTTAAAAAAAAAAAAAGACAGGTTAGTCAGACAATAGTTTTTGTAACATACAACATGCTTGAAAACAAGAAGGAAAAAATACGAAGTTTGTACAAGTGAATAGGCTGTTTATCTCAGCATAAGCTTGTAAAATCAATTTAATTATTTTTTTACTATACTTTGAATTTTAGTTACTTTCAAAAATTACTTGGTCACGAATTGTTGATATTGAATTTGTAAATTATGATTATGTGTTTATGAGTTAGATGTTTTTTTTTAAATAAAGAGAGCTAATAAATTTTAATTAATACAAATGAATCCGTCCGTATATGACTGCGATTACTTTTTTATTTAGTATTTATTATAACATCTTAATGTGGTGGAAAGTATTCAGTTTAATAATTCTATTGTTAAAAACTGTTGGAGAAGTCCCAGTGAGCTTAAATTAACTGGGAGAAGATACCAAGTGTCCAATTGGCTGTTAAGATAGTGTCGGGAACCTTCAGTGTAACAGTTTCATTACCAGGATATATAGTTGAATAAATCATTAAATAATACATTATTTGTTAATACAACAATTAATTATACTAAAGCACAGTTAGTTCCTAAAGTACCAGACACTGGTAATATGTACTAAGTGGTGCTCATTAGTAATTCCAAGAAAATTTTCACTTCCAAAGAAAGTTCCAAAATGTTACATTCTCCTAATCCTCTTCTCTAGGAACTTACCCAAAGCCGTTTTGTAATCCTTGCAGTTTCCTCCCTTCACCGTTTGGACTGCCGTCTTAGAGAAAGAGAAGAGTACTAGGAAGTTGAGGAGTACTGAAAAAACGGAGAGATGAGAGGATGTGGCCCAAAGGTCGACCACAACAAAGCGGTCCTCACAGGTAGTACTTCGAGGGCTCTACTACCTGCTCCAGGACCTCTTCTTAGCCTGCTTTATTATGGCCTCTAGCTCAAGATACCCAATTGTCCTCCAAGCCGATACAATATCCTTCTGGAGGTATATATTTTATGTCTCCTGTAGCGAGAAGGCTTTATTGTAGTCGTCTTAATCCCTTTGTTAGATTAAAATGCGGAAAAGTTTTCATCTATATATTTATACATGTACACATATTTATTCTTCTTTTATTTTTATTATTTTTTTTTTTTGGCGTTCAGTCATTAATTCAACAAATATACGATGGAGGTGTTTGACTTAATTGTTCTGATAGCCATTCCCTAAAGTGAACAAAACTGTTTCTTTTTTTTTTTAAATAATTTCCTTAACCCTGCATCGGGCGCGGCTGATCTGACAGACACAGAATTCGGTTTATTGGGTGTCTCTTTCAAAAAAGGCGCCAAGTGTGACCCGTAGTAGTTTCCTAACTTTGTGGGGTGGTTCCGACCCGCCCAGTCAGTTCAGCAAGTGCGTCACACGTGTTCTGGTCTGACAGGCTCACCGCGCCCGATTACGTCACAAACCTAAGGTCAATATTTTTCGCTTTAGATCGTAAATTAAAGCACTTCGCTGTTTTTCTATACTTGTGTTAGTGTTATTTTCGTCAGCTATCATTACCGTTTATGAATGGGGATCGTGTGCCTGCCAGGCTCACCACGCCTTTCTGGTTCATCGCCCCTCATTCCTAGATTTTTTAATAAATTCTTCAATCGTTATTTCAGTATTTCTTTGATTTTAGGTAGACCAAAATATTCCGGCCTTTTTGGTTTCAACGGCGAAAAAGTGTTGGCAACCAACGTCACATGCAAGAATAAATGTGCACTCCTGGTTTCGTCTGTGCTCGGAACCAAAGCCATTGATAAAAGTACTGGATGAGAAAAAATCTGAGGTCATAACGTATTATAATGCTCAAAAAACTGGAGGCGACACTGATAACCAAATGTGCGCCATATACAACGTGCAGCGAAATACACATCGATGGCCAATGACTATTCTCTAAACTATGTTGAACTTGAGAGGTATCAATTCCTTGGCTATTCACCTCGGGAATCAATCGGAATGCATTCCAACAAGATTTTTCTCCCATATAATTGTCTTATGAACTGTGAATCGGACAAATTCAGCGAAGACGCCAGTTGAAATCCGGCCTTCACACATCCTTGAAACTTCGTCTCAAGAGATTCCTCTCGGCTGATGATCGTCCAAAATCAACCCCTCCACACCTCCAAAAGCGGTCCAGATGTTGTGATTGCATGATGGAAAAAGGAATATGTCGGTTCACGAACTACGCCTGTGCGAAATGCAAACAATTAATTTTTGCCCTCATGTGAAACAACATGTTTTCAGCCTGTTCTTGCGATCCTTAAACTTTATGTCTGACCCCTTTTTGAATTTTGTTTCGAGGATAAAAGGTCCTAGTTTCATTTATATTCATAACTATGAAATGCGAATTCCGCATTTTGACTTTTTTCGGTTTCTGTATCTAAATAAATAAGAAATGTTTTAAATTTATTTTATATTTTTCCCTAAATGTCTATATCCTCAAGATGATCGGTAATGTTTGGTCTAATTAAATATGGTGATTTAAAGACTTCACGAGTTTTTATGCATCATGTGCCTGTCAGGCTCACCGCGCCCCGATTTTGAAAATCCTTGAACGCGCCGTACGAAGGGTTAATTAAATACTTAAAAGAATAAAAATTACGATCGATATGACTCATTAATAAAACAATTGCAAGTAAAGTTTATTTATACAATTCCAATTAATTTCTACTCTGTACATTTTATTGTTTAATATTCAGTTAGCAAATTTTTTTTTTCAAATTCTGGTAAAGTCGTCACAATATAGTAGTTTTTATTGACTTAAACTCAATGATATATATCAATAACTTTTTTCTTAACAGTTAATTATGTACATTTTTGAGTATATTTTTGACATATATAGAAAATTCTATCCCCTATTTTCGCGTTTCACATTCAACATATTTTCTAAGATACATTTAAATTTTTAAATGGAATTTTCTCTTAGATTCTATCAACATATCATTTACCTCCAGTTAGTAATGTAACCAATAGAAATTTCCCGTAGAAGTATAATTTAGGGAAAATGTAATTTTCGAAAAAAGCAAATATATAACCTACGATAATGAAATAATTTTCAACAACTGTTTCAAACTAATAATTTCCATTAAATGCAGTTTCCACAAAAGTAATAAGAAGATATTACAAAAAATAAATAAATAAAATAAAATGGAAAAACAAAGATAAAGCTATGTACTTAGCAGACTTTTTTTGGCTCTATTTCTTATTATATATATATACTGCTTGAATTTTAAATAGCATTAGCAGGAAGCTCATATTAACATTTTTTTTTAAATCTTAATATTTTCTCTAACTACATAAAGTATATTGTTATAAAACTAAAATTTGACAATTATAATTAATAACTAATATAAAATTAAAAAAAATATAATAACTATTTAATTTAATAAATAAGTAACTAGATTTTTCTATTTGTTTATATAGTTAAAAATCTATAGCGAAAAACACTTATGAGACTTAAGGAAATACAACGGTACTGTAAATTTACTGCCTCCTTTCGAGAATACATTAAACCTTTACCAAACTTGAGCTCTATATTTTACAAGCTTGACAGGAAATCTTTCCAGTTTGACATTTTCCAAAATGCCTCTTCACAAAGAAAGGTTCCACTTTAAATTAAGGATTTAAATTGATTTAAATATTGTCAATTATGTAAATGTACAGTATTAAGAAATATTTAGAATAAATAAAATTATTTTATAAATCAAAATGGCATTAAGAACTTTGTTTTCTCGATGAAATTGTAATTTCTTAGCGTGATACTGGTGTATAATTTAGTGGGCCTTTTTAGCTCTGTGTCTATAGATATGTATGTCTATAACAACATAAAATTGTTCGAAATTGAAATTTGAGTTTATGAAAAATTTCAATAATATTTTAAATACGGAAAATACTTTTCAAACTCTTCCTACTGAGTATCATTGTGTTGTTTTAGGAGGAAGTCAAAATAGTTATCAGAAAATCAAAATCTTATAAAATACCCGAAACTCGCAAGACACCTATCGAACTATTCGAGGCATGCGCTGAAGCAGGTGTTTTTAAAACATACCCTTTGGTTAAAAGATCTGGAAAACTGAAAAAATATCCGAGAAATGGAAGGAGTCTCTACTTATTCCAATTAAAAAAAAGGCTTTTACAAGGCCGAGGACGGATTGTAAAAACTATCGAGGAATCTCACTCCTTCCTTTACGTTATAAAATATTTACGTTAATAGTAACTAGCCGAATCTTGGAATATGCTGATGTAATTATTGGATATTACCATTATGGTTTTAGGCGAAATAGTTCCATTACTGATTCAATTTTTTCATTGCGTCAAATATTTCAGTAACAGTTGGAATGCGACGGTACTGTTTATCTAATTTGTATTGGTTCCAGAAATGCTATATAATATTTTGATTAAACAGAAAATCCAAAAATGTTTATAAATTCAGTACGGATTTTCATGACCGAAATGTTTAATGAAGTTCGAATCGAGAATTATAATCTGAGAAGTTTAAGGTTTGGTCGAGTTTGAAACTATTCTCTATCACCTATCTTATTTAATTTAGCAGTAGAATACGTTATTAGAAATGTGCATATCGAAAAGGGTTTAACTTTGAGTGGTAAAATGTTGTTTGTGCATGCTAATGATTTAGTATTATTGGATGAGGACAAGGAAACCGTAAAGTTAAATACAACTGCGTTGATAAAATCTACTGAGGAACTATGTATTGAAATAAATAAAAAAATATATGTGGTTAACATTAGAAATGGCAGCAATTTCGCAGATAAAGACATAGGAGGAAATACATTTAAACAGATAGAGAGGTTTAAGTATTTACGTTCTAAGGTAACTAGGAAATAAACGCGAGGTTAAAGGCCAGTTATTTTCCAATCTAGAAATTGCACAACTTACGCCTTTTATCCAGAAAGTGTTAATTAAACATTAGAATTTACAAAACTATTATCCTTCCTACTGTTCTTTATAGATGCTTGGTCTTTTACACTAAGGGAACGTGGCCTTTATAGACTAACGAAAGAACAGCACCTTAACGTTTTTGAGATTTAAGTATTGCCTAAAACATTTGGACCAAAGAAGGTAAATTAATCGAAGGCTAGACAAGGTAGAATTCAGGTAACTTTTTTTCCTGTTAACCCCTTCCTGGTCATCTTTGACAGAGGTAACCAAACTATTCTAACCAGCTTGGGTGGGCCAAATTTTCATTTCGAGGGACAGCCACAAAATAAATGCCCCAGGCCATATTCGAACTAGCGCCACTGAAGTTACCAGGTCGCTAAAGTAGTCACCTCAAATCCCTCAGCTACAAAAGGACTGAATTGAAGGAACTAATATAATTATTTTTATTCTATAGCATTGGGGCGAATAAGATGGACGTGTATGATTGTAGGGCTAAGTTACGTACGGATATCCAAAATATTATTAAACAATTAAGCGACGAGTAAACGTCCGAGGGATGTACCAAAGTGTGGATGGGAGGATTGCGTCAGGACATCTAGTGTATTTGGGTTTGGAGGGGCGCATATAGCCAAAAATTGGTGGTATCGGTGTCGGAAGTTTGGTTTCACTCGGCCTTTATTATTATTACAATTTAAGATGGATACAATCCTGAGATGTAAAACAACGTTTTACTAAAATTAAACTGGAAAGTAGCTTTGTATAATCGATTTTAAACGTGTTTACCATTTTCTTCAAAACGAAACTGATGACTAAATTCATCACAACTATGTATAATCCAGTGGTCTTTAATATCACCCTGGTACAATTCTCATCGAAACAGTCTGTCCGGGGTCATGTACCAAATTTATATAAAAGCTTCATCCAAAGTACCTTTAAGTTAGTATATTTGAAATAATTAACCATATTTCATTGTTAGCATTAATAATGATTAAATATAAAATTAACTAATGGAGAAAACTATAGGAACTCATAAAAATGTGTTAATTCCTAAGTTCAACTTTACTTTTAAAATTACATGCGTAAAACCTTGAAAGTTTCAGAATAAACTGTTCGGCTTTGTTTGGGTTTTATGAATGCATAAAAATATAGAAAATGTATAAATTAATGTTAAAATTAGCGGAAATTTGTGATTTTTATTCTGAAAACTGGAATAAAGAAGATATAGGTATTCAAATCTTTTATTGTTTGTTCTTTATGACTTCAAATTAAAAAGAAATTATTTTATTCCATAAGCAATGTTTTACATATTTTTATATCCTCTTATAGGCAGCAACTACAAATTTTATACTTCCTTCTTTTCCTACATTTATCTTCTTTACGTATCAACATTCTGTGATTCCCTTAGGCAAGCAGGATTCTCTTCGTCCATTCCTACACCTTTCATAATTATTTTTTTAGTTCAATGAAACGATTCAATTATTAGCCCGCGTTCAGTCAATGAATTACCACGTCAGGTTCCCCGAATAATGACGCAGGCATTTCTTCCTACCACGTTACCGTCGAGAGATGCTTGGAAGTGACGTCACCTTTCTCTTGAGATGGCAGGTGAAAGGCCTGAGTCAACCGGGATTTGGGGAACCGTGCTCGCCGAACGGTACTTCGCTCTGAGTCAACGGCCACCTGGGAACGCCGGCCAGCTTGCTACTCCAATGATTTGGTTCAAGGAACCCTGCAACGGGACGATTGCTAGAAAATTAGTTGGAGCATTGGATTCCGGTTGAAATGAGAGATAAGTTGTTTTGGTTTTTTAAAGGCTTGTATGCTGTAGGAAAACGTTTCTTACTAATGAAGTTCGATGTACGAATGAAAGAGTTTAGCTATCGAAATCCGAAAATTACGAATTAATTAAGTAATTTTTTTTTAAATTTAAGCATCAGTT
The DNA here is from genome assembly GCF_000696795.3 of Halyomorpha halys. Classification (NCBI taxonomy): domain Eukaryota; kingdom Metazoa; phylum Arthropoda; class Insecta; order Hemiptera; family Pentatomidae; genus Halyomorpha; species Halyomorpha halys. The sequence goes on along the minus strand of NW_027116002.1, from coordinate 1,537,493 downwards.
TATGATTTTTTTTTCTTTTGGTCTTGTAGCTACCTACATATGATACCTTTTTATGCACTGTTTCCTTTGGAAAGAATATCTATGAGTTTAAAAGAATAAAATATGACAACGCTTAAAGATATAAATATTTTTATTATTATTTTTTTAAATTGATTTACATCTGTACAATCAATACAATAAGTAAATATGTTGTATGTTTCATTTACAATTGAAAATCTTGGGAAGGAGCCACCCATTGGTGGAGCATTAATTTAAATTAGAAGATCCTGTGGCCATCTTCTTTTCAGACGCCTCGGAGGGTGATCAGAGATTGTTAAGCATGAACGATTAAGAATTAATGGGTTACGATGGGTAAGGAGTTTGGAATGAAAAGACGCATATCTGTTTTGGGTAAAATCTGCAACGAATGGGATGTTAAGGTCTTTGTGGATGAGTTTATTTGTAACGCAATAAGGAGCATTAAGGATTTTACGTAGGATTTTGGATTCTAAGAATTGGATGCGGGAGATATTTGATGGCTTGGTAGAGCCCCAGAGCTTAATTCCATATGTCCGAATTGGTCTGATTATCGTAGTGTATACTATTTTTTTGTAGTGAATGGGAAGTTTAGAGCGTTTGTCAAGTAAGTGTTGTAGCATTCGGAATCTACAAGCAGTTTCTTGTCGTTTCAGTCTTGTGTGTGCAGTCCAAGTCTCTTGTCAAGTCCTAAGTATCGAATCTGTTCAACAGGTGTTAGTGGAGTGCTTAGAAAGAATATTGTAGGACAGGAGGGTAGAGGAGAGTAAAGAAAGATATAAATATAAAAAAAGAATTATTATTAGAAGTAAAAAAGTACAAAAACGAAAGAAAAAAATTACTATGATGATGAGGAGAAAATACTTGAAGATGGACTGGCGGTTCAAAACGGCAGAAAAAAT
>NW_027116002.1:1531813-1532406 GCF_000696795.3 Halyomorpha halys | reverse complement strand
TTTCTTTTCAAATTTTACGTTTCTCTAAATTATAGTTGTTATCTCTTTTGTCCTATAAGACCTGAAACTCAGGCCGAAACGTTAGCATAAATAAATATATATGTTTTTTTATTTATTTATGTTTTTCTTTTGCTGACCGCACTCCTCGACTATCTTCTCCAATCTGAAAATTAATGTACAGCTATTTATTGTAATATATCTTGAATTAATTTTCCTTTTACTGGCACCACCTAACTTCTCGAAGAACATTTTCAGTTCAAATAATTTATATTGTTTATATTGTCCTGCAGTTGTTTCATACTATTTACAAAATGAGGGGGGAGGGAGTTGAGTGGTTATATATCGTATAAATATAAAAAAAAAAAAAATTAAAATAACTAATTTCCAAAAAAATATAAATATTATGTATAAGTTTATTCTTATTAATGTAATCCAGCGTCAGCGAGTTCCTATTTAAACTCAACATTTCGTCTATCTTTTCTTCCCCTGCGAGTGGACAACTTAATCAGATTCCATGATTTTAAGGAGATTATTATTAGTATTATTATTTATTTATAATCTTTAAATTTCTTTCTTGAGACTGGCAATTTTTT
>NW_027116002.1:1505697-1526008 GCF_000696795.3 Halyomorpha halys | reverse complement strand
TAAGGTAAGGTAAATTATAAATAATAATGTTTAAATAATTGAATTGATTGTAGGATCATACAAATAATGGAAACTTTTGTAATAGATGTCCCTGAGGATGGCTGAATTGGCCGAAACGTTGGACGTGTAAATGAAATAAATGTTTTGAGACTAAAATTTGGATAGTGTGTTGAATTATTTTTTAAAGTATTATTATTGTTTTTAATAAAGGACATTTATTTATTTAGAAATATTCTATAAAAATTCAATATACATAGTTCGGGAAACTATTCAAAAAAATGTCTAAATAGATGGTCGGGGCTGCGGCCAAGAAGAACAGAACAGTTTTCAAGTATTTATTTATTACCGAATTTTCAACCCACAATTTAGATAGTCATCAGAGTTATTGTCATGGGTGGAAATGTACATAATGGACAAAGATTTGAATGTTTGGCAATTGAGCTAATTAACACAACTCAACTTTTAAACTGCACAATCCCACCCATCGTAGTAGCTCTAAGAAGGGTACATTGTGGATTGAAACGGTCAAACATATATATGCATATATATTAAATATTTGTTAAAAAATTAATTTTGGTTTGTAAAAACTATTTGAAAATAAAAAAAAATTCAATTTTTAAATAAATAAAACATTACTATTGAGAAGTAGATATATTAATTTCTGATACAATACTCATCAATTATTTAAGAAATTTCTTTTATATTTAGTTCAAGTTCTAGGACTGAGACATTTTACAAGAGAGCTAAGGTGAATAATTTTTATAAAAAAAACAAAAAACATATTCAGCAAATTTTTGTCATTGGTAGAATAAGGAGGGAAAACTAATTGGCTAATGGATTGAAAGGAACTTGTAAATTATTGTTTTGCTATAATGAAATTATACGTTTATCTATCGAAAATATATTCATACTTTACACCTTTATCTAAAAGCTGCAATAAAGAGCTGATCATGTTTTCTACTACTAACAGAACTAATAACTTTATTGTGACTTCATAAATAAATGCAATGCAACTGTTTAGACAGTCCATAGTAAAAGGAATAGAGACATGGAAATTACAAATGCAAGAATAAATGACAGATAGTAGAATAAACAATGAGTTAGGGAAATAATTGCGTTTTGTTTTGACTCCTTATTTGTTTAACTCAAAATGTAATTTACTACTTGTTTATTTAGGAAACAATCTGTACTAGCTGTTTTTGAGTTGTTATCTTTAATAACCATATATTTGTATAGACTTCATCTCACATCCTCTTGTACATGTATAATTATAAATTCAAGTAAAAAAAAATTTTTAAAAATCTAAATAATTTAATAAGTATCTTCAGAAATGTTAGAATAACACCGAAAATGATAAACAAATAAAAATAAATATATAGCTCTATGGAAGATTTTTTTAAACAAAATAATATTACCTAGTGAGAGGTGATTTTTATTTGAAAATTTGGACAAATCCGCGGTTTATTGAATCATTGAAATCTTATGTAATGAATCAGTGTGCACGGAAATTATTATGAAACAATATTCTTTGGAGGACTTGGAATTTGATTAGATAATAATTTCTGTAGAATAAATAAAATTGTTATCAATTATAATATCCATTTAGTTTCAACATGTTTATTTTCTTATTACTCAGCTCCTACATTTCGGCCATTCCAAACATTCTCAAGGATAACTTATAAATGTTATTAAAAAATTGTAGGCTAGGCAGCCTTTGTCGAAATATATTTTAATCAATCAACCTATTTACTATCCAAGTAATTTGCTTTTTATAATGTTATTCATTTTATACTTTCTCTTATAACCTTATATATGGTGATAAGGTTACACACTATATCTATCACATAATAATTTGTAATATGTGAATATCACAGGTACAATATTTAAAATATGTTATCCTTGAGAGTGGCTGGAATGGTCGAAACTTAGGAACGGACTAATAACAATGTAAACATGATGATACTCAATGTATATTTTTACTATAATTACTAAGCAAACCATTTTCAAACAAGAATTCAAATTATTTTTAAATCATAAATATAAAGATATAGTAATGTTAAAATTTCACATTTTAAAAATTATTCACACTCCAAAAATACATCAATACACACACTAAATATAAAGTCAAGGAAGATCGAAAATTTGTTTATAAAATTAATTTTTACAATTGAACAATCAAAGAAAAAGTAAATGTATTTTCATGGAAAATCTCTCAACTCGTTAATTTTCACTTAAACGACAAGTATCAAGTGTAAACTTTATTTTCTTTAAGCAAAACTGATCGTTAATTCTCAATGTACGAACCGAATTTTAATAATATCAAAAACTGTTCGGTTGAAGCCGAAATATTGTAAAAGAATATTCTGAAGAAAAGGAAATACAAAAAAAAAAAAAAAAAGAAGAAAATAACATAATTTAATCAAATATGTATTTAAAGGCTCATTGGGAAAAAATATTTGATTCTAATTATGAAGATTAATAAAGATATTTATATAAAAGCAAGCAATGAAAGCACGATAAATTATGTGAAACTGCTTGAAACTTGTATATTGTTATGCCCCTCGAGAAATTGAACTCTAATCGGAAACTATTTTTGCAGTTTTACAGGAATTTTGTGTTTGGTTCTAGATGCGAAGCTCTCATTTCTTCCACGTAATTTATAAAAGCTGAACTGGTTTTCCCAGATGAAGTTTCCTTTTGTGAATGCAGAAGGATATTTCGTATTTAAACTAAATTTGCGGCATTTTCTTAATTATAACTAGATTACTCAATAACAACGTGCCTGACAGTATAACTTGCAATATTCTTTTTAAAGGCAATAATTTTAAATCAAAGTGGGGTATGTTTGATCATTATTTTTAGTTAGTTACATCTCATCAAACACTGACCATTTTCCCTAAATAACAACAAATTATACAGATAAGGAAGAAATATTTGTACTTAAACTTAAAAAAACTGTCTAAGTGGTCAAGTTTTAATAAAAAGTATGTTAAATAAATAAATTCTTAATTTTTGATATGTTGAGGTGAAAAAACCTTCCGTTTAGAATATTATCACTATTCTGTATTTCTTGTACCACGTTTCGGATTTACACCATATTCATGTACTAATATCTAGCTCATTTTGTCAATTACGTCTATTTATTTTTGAAAATATTGTTGTTCATACTTGTAATCTAAAATTTACGACATTGTAGTAATGTTACGTAGTAAATTTCAAATTACGTGCGTATACGACAATATTTCAAAAATAAATAGACGTGGTTGACAAAATGAGGTATATATTAGTAAATGAATATGAAATAAACCCAAAACTTAGTACAATAAACATAGAATAGTGATAATGTTCTAAATGGAAGTTTTTCTCACCTCCACATAATAAAAACTAAAAACAAACAACTTCTTAGGAACGAAAATCCAGAATAGTAAATTCTTATCATCCTATACACCCGGTTTTCACCTTATATTTATTGGAATTCAATGACGAATTAATAATAACAACTTAAATAGTTTTTTCTCTTGAATTCCTATTTTTCCAATATTTCTGATAAAGCCCCATTTTTATGAGAGTCATAAAAGGTTGACATGAAAAGTGGTTAAATGTATTTCAAATTCTTTCTTGTATAATGAATATTTTTGACTTTTAAGGGAAATTGGTCAATGTTTTAAAAGTAATGTCCATACAGAGCTCATTTTGGTTTCAAATAATAGAAAATATTATCCTCATTCAAAATGAAACTAATATCATGTTACTTAGTTTTGAAGTTATTCAGTTACAGTATGAAAATGGCACTGAATTGACTTAAATTCTAGCTATCATTCTAATTTTGGTTTAAATTTCTATTTTCTCGTTCTAATTATAAAAAAAAACAACAAAAAAAAAACTCCAAAACGGCGAACAAGGAACATTATGTGTGTAATAAAGAAATTATAAGAAGAACATTTAAAGAATAAAAACGTATATTAAAAAAAAAAAAAACGGTTCATTTTCGTATTAATTTATGATAAAAAAAAGATACATATAAATAAAAAAAAAAATGACTGAGGAAAGAAAAAAATTTACAAGCTCTAATAATTATAACTTCAATGTTTATAATTTATGGTCATAATTATAGAGAATTGTTATGATCATTAAAGTAATTTCAATGGTGGCAAGTAAGTACTAACGTAAGTAATAAAAGTAATTGCCGAACTATTACTCATTTAACCTGTACAATAATATATCTAAATAGGTTGATTAATACGTCAATTAAGGGTACTCTTTCCAGTAAAAAGCTACCTACATTGCCTGGACAGTTTTATATTGCAGCAGTAAAGATGGTCCAAGAATGTGCAAGGAATGGGGGAAGAGAAATCGCCACTGGAGTTATTGAATTGCATTCCACGAACGGCGAAGGCTGCCCTTGGTCATCCGCTACTGCCACGATATAAGAATGTATATCAGTGATATTGATTACAATAGAGTAATGGATATAAAGATTCATTATATATTAAATTAATAAATGTTGTACTCCTATGAGTATGCATAATTTATTGAATAAATTAATTATATAAATATAAATAAATTAATTATATCATATTAATTTATTTATAAATGGTTCAAAAGGAAAATGTAATGGTAACACTAGATTTGCGTGCGTAAAAAAACCCAAAAGTGCAGTAAAAACTTAAACTATGTGAAAAATACCCCATTCCTATTTAATCAAATTTATTGTTTATATATATATATATATATAAAGATTTACAGGAATTTAAAGAAAAAATATGCAGAGGAATTTGGCGAAAGTCAATTTTCGGCGAAAAGGCTATGTTTTAGCAGTAGAGGAACCATTCTTCTTACAACCAGTAATTTTTTGGAGGGGCTGTTTTCAGAGGAACCAGTTTCAGAGAATGGCGGAACCCATTATTCTGGATTCATTGGGTATCCAACATCATCATATTATATTAGGTTTGGTCTGTGTATTTTTAACTTTACAACTGACTAAAAAATTTGAAAAAATGTATTCAACAATTCAAACTAATTCTCTCTCGTCCCTCAGATAAGTATTCTGTTTATTAGCAACTAAAAATTGTTTTGAGTTTCCAAATACAACAAAGCTTCTTTAACCTTGTTTGAATCTAAGTAAATTCCCTCTGAATATTTAAATAAGTGTTACTGAAAATTGAAATTAGAAATTGTCTCTAAGCATATCCACTAGATGAGACAGAATAATGAGAGGTAGAGCGGAGATCCTAATTGAAAATACTAATAATGAATGATTTTTTTTTTTTTTTGGAACAATGGAGCTTACTCTTGAGTGATTTTTTCATAGTTAAATCATACCACTGAGGAGAAACAAAAAAGAATATTAGTCACTTATGTTTACTAATTTTTTTACGTTAGATCATACATTTCAGGGGTTAAATAATTCTCTAACATTTGTCTGCTCTAAACGACAAAATTCAATAAAGTAAAACATAATTAAATAAATACAGACACCTATATATGTGTAATATCGGAATATTTTGTTCAAACATTCAATTCTATGCTATTAAAATCGAAACAATCCAAGTGAGGCTAGAAAATGAAAAATTGTATTATATGAAAAAGCGAAATTATACAATTCAGCTCGACATTCGAAAAATTTGCAATGCATCATATTATTCTATAGATCATGAATCGAGTAAATTATCCCCTACGAGATAAATAGTGTTAAAATGTTATTTTAATCTGATATAGAACTAAAAAAAATAGTTTTTGTATTTACAATATTGATTCTAACAATAATTTAGCGCTGAATAAATAGTTTAGAGTAGAATATAAATTTTAGTAAGCTTTTTTATTTCTGCCTTATCTTTTTTGCAAAAGAAAAATACGATAATTAATAATAAAACTGTGATCTTATAAAATTTTATTGCTTGATATTTTCAGTGTATATTTAAACTCTCACAATGTGACTTAGGACAATTTACAAATAAACGTTTTCATCACTTAATTAATATTTTGTGTTACGAAATCATAATAATTGTAAATACATTAGTAACTATTTTCTTCAGAATGAGAATATCCTGTAAAAATGTACTTATTAAGGTAGTTAAATAATTGGCCTAACGCCATTTTAAAAATAAACGCATCATTTATCATATAATATTACTTATTTGTTTAATTTTGTCCATTCTACTCAATATAATAACGAATGTTTTACAGACAGCTAAGAGGAAAGTGAAAAGATTATTTTTTAAAAAATATCAACCTAAATATTATCAAATTTAAAAGTAAAGTTTTTAAAATTATAAGCAATTATTCAGAAAATATGATTTTTCACATAAGAGCCAAAAATGAAAAAAGTTATTTATTGTACTAAGAACATAAATAAAATAAAATAAGTAAATCAATTTACACTCTTACGTATATTCACGTTATAATCTCATTTATATAATAGACTTTTAATTATATTATATCATAAATTAATAATATATGATATTAGTCATAAAGTATTTATGATCGTACTGTAGTTACATTAGAGATTAGACCAGTTTTTATGAGTTTGGGTATACTTTGTTATAGATTCCAATGCAATTATTTATTAATTTTATTTTTATTAGTAAATAAAAAATTACTAATGATTTAATCGGTTATGTTTCATTAAAGTGGAAAATATTGCCTGTAATCTTTGTACATCGAATAACTAACTTGTAAATAGAGTAGACATTTCGGCATCTTGTACATATCGTACATATGCTATATTCCAGGATTTTAGTTAGTTAAATTTATGATTTTTATGAATAAAGGGATTTTAATCTGTTACTAAGTATGTTTTGATTTCGAAACTAAATGAAAACATGCGATTAAAACAGGATAGTTATAAATACTTTGATAAAGGTAAATAATTTAAATTCCGATATTTTAATTGCTACTTTACATTTTTAATAAATAATGGATTAGACATAATTTAAATGTATCGTCACGGTTCCGTAAAAAGATGAATTTAATGAACTGAAAAATCTAAACGAATATTCCATGTCAGATAAATTATTAAATTTATATTCAAAAAGTTGGCCACGGAATCTTCTAATTTAAATTAATGTTTGAAGTACCACCATTGGGTGGTTCCTTCCCAAGATTTTTTAGTGTTTCAAACATTCAACCACTTTACTTATTACATTTTTTTTTCAGTTTTCAGTTGTAAATTACAATTATTAAAAAAAAAAAAAATAATTATATCGCCTATGGAGAACTTCCTGATGTTTTGTTCCAGTACTCTGAATATTTATTAACTAATACAATATTGAAACTATATAATTTTTATTTGGTCACAAAATAATTATGACTATAATAATTTCATAACAATTATATATAAATTATGAAAATAAAACATTAATAATTTAAATAACTGTTTTTAGCCTACTCATATTTGTATTCATACAGAATGTAATTACAACAAGAAACATCGTACCTTTATAGTTTATTTATGTACTAAGATATAACACTCTTACTTTCCGTATTATACTTGGTATACATTCATTGGTATTACCACAAAGACTATTAGGGTTGAGCCTACTCTCTTGCATTAATATTAGCCTTAATAAGAACGATCAAAATGAAATACCCAAAATACATAACAAAATAACGTTAAAATATAATAAGAATATATTGATAAGATCTGAAGATGACTAAATTATCCGAATAATTAAAAAAAAATCTTCCGTAATAGTCCTAGTAATTGTAGCGGCATTGAAGAAAAGAACATAATAATAATTATAATCACTATGCTGTATTTAAATCTCAATAACGACAGCTTACTGTTTACACATTATAGTGTGAACGTTCAAACAATAAGAACAAATTTTATGTCGAGTTGATCTCAATTAAGAACTTTTTTAAATGCCTTTATAAATTACGGAATTGAAGTAAAGGAGAACCAAAACCAATAGTGTAGTGTCGTTAAAAAACGGACGAAAGTTAGAATTTATAGCAGAAATCAGCTGGTCGGGTTTATGAACTCAACAGAATTTTCACTGTAGATTACAGAACCGATAAGGAGTAAAGTGTGTCATTACCATAAGAAATACTGAGTCCGTAATTAACGTTAACTCAGTAAAAATGTTTGTTAAAATAATCGATTCACTTAAACAAAGAACAGTGTTGACTCTTGATGAGCGATATTTATTGTGAAGCACCAGAAGATAAAATTATTTTTTACTTGGTAGCAGAAGATTAATTAATATCTAGGGATAAAAAAATATCCTGTCCCGTAGTTTTGAACGGGATCAAAATTATAAAACAAAATTGATACAAGAAATGGTAGTTAAAATAACGATTTGAGTAAAAAAATATTTTTTGGAACTAAGACTTGTTACCACGGTTTCAATTGTATTCGACAATGGGTCCTTTCTTGGTACCAGCTGTTTCCAAAGATATTGTGTTGGGGTCTATTAGGTATATTTACTTCCTTGCTAATAATAAATAAAAATACGCATTATTTAATCGTGATAACGTGGATTAAACTGTGATACCCTAAAATAATTATATTTCAATCCACCTATCGTTTTATAGAATGCATATATATAAGGTTTTTTTTTTTGGCGAAGACTCCCATTGGAGTCCTATATTGCCTAACCATGGTTGGGGGTCAAAGTTCTTCATTTTGTGGGACCTCCACTCAATGAAAAAAGTCAACGTCCCAGGCCAGATTCGAATCGGCACCGCCAATAGACATCATCATTGGTAAGATTGTGTCTTAACCACTGAGCTACCATTATAAAGTTATATTGTTTCTCTGGGGGTTACAAGATACAGCTTAAACGACGATAGGATTGAAGAGTAACTACCTAAATAAAAATTCTGAATACATTACATACTTTCTGTGGCAGTATAGTTAACTGTTTGAGTGAATAGTTAACTCAACTATCCTTTGACTTAGTTGAGGAAAATTGACATTCACTAAATCCTTCAAATTATTATCATTGAAATATAGAGAGTAGTGTAATGCAGGAATTAGTCTATTACACATCTTGTACATTAATATTAAAAGGGCAATGGGGTTGTCTATAATCTAAAGTCTATGAATCAATAATTGAGGCATAGAAATGTAAAAGGCTGTAAGTGCCAGATATACGAAAACTGAAAGATGATAAGATAATAATGAAGAAACCATCAACCATCAACCCAATCAACTGGTAACCACTGGAAGTTCCTATCTTCAGCGGTTTAGTTCCTAGTGCTTTATTTTTAAAAATAATTTTAGAACAAAAATTGCGACCAGTTAACTGGTTTTTTGTGTCTCTCGACACTAATTTTTTGGTACATACAGCCTTTTCCATGCCTCAATTGTCTTGAGCTTACGTTATCTTTTATCAAGCCTACTTCTTTTTCCTGAAGATAGATTTGGCTATTACCAGTGCAAATTTATGATAGGATGTACTAAATGATCAAACTCTGCACCTGGAACAACCTCGCGAGTGTATTCTGAAAACTCACTTATCCTAAGATGGACTGTATAGCTTCAACCGAAAGCTGCATGAAGTTAAATATTTCTGAAAAATTATATCTGCTGGTGGAACTGACAATTTAAATAAAGATGGGCTAGACATTGAGAATTTTTTGTGGGAAAATAACTAAGGTGGGGTAATATCTTAATTTACATCCTCTTTACTTTGGCTCAATGATCTATTAAATTAAATTAAATTGAGTCCTAAGATAATTTCATTAACCCTTTCTTTTCGCCTCAGTCATGCATTGCGAGCCATATGGAATTTTATGTTCTATGATCCAAATTTAGACTGTGGGGTGGTACTAACATGTGCTCTCCTGCTGTTTCGTCAGTTATTCTAGTGTAAGGAAAATGGGATATAACAATATCCACAAGTTAATTACAGGAGTTACATTTTGTAAAGAAATTATAAAATGTGTCTTTAGTTTTTTTTTTAACCAATTAATGTTATATTTATTCAATACTGCCTGAAAATTTATTTAGCTTTTTAAATTTGCACATACTGTTTAAGTGGGAGCGGGTAGCTCATTGGTAAAGCATTGTGCTACTAACTCTAAGGACCCAGAATTCGGCATCCGGCAGTCGGAAAATAATTATTTTCTGTTTACCTATGAATCAGCCCTATGGGTTCGGAGACCTCTGGGGTCCACCCAGTCTCATAAAGGGGTACCCTCAATTGGGTAAAAATCTGGCGGTCGAGCGTGATTCTGACCAAATAGTCTCTTGGCACAGCCGTTGGTCTAGTAACAGTGCTTCCTTAAATAGTACTGCACACTAAATCCTTCATGGGTTATAGCAGTACACATTTAAATTTAATGTATTGTTCATTGACGGATTCAGTAGAATAAAAAATGACCTAATTCATCCATAGCATTTTTTGATTGTTGTAATAAATGTTTGTTAGATAAGTATATTTTAGTTTTTATATATAGAAAATGTTGTTCAAAATATTTTCGAATGTCTTGGTGCAGATAATAGGCGTAGGCAGGAATTCGCCAAGAGGGAAGCTGGCCTCAGCACACCACACATACACGTATTCAGTCCATTCTGAAAAGTTGGGTAAAAGAAAGATGTAATGATATGTAATTATATAAGTTGAAATGTAATTCCGCATTCCAAGAAATATCCCAACATTTTATTACATATAATCACAATAAATTATTAAAAATGAAACGTCTCAATTCTAATAGTTAACAACAAGGCTTAACCCATGGCTCGGACAATGAAACAATGAAAATATAAGGCAGTTTTGCAATTTTCATCTCATGATTTTTTGGACGACACCATCTTTCCCCACCATCATAACACTTCAAAATTATATAATGTTTCCAGAAAGGAACCATCAATGAAATAAGTTCACTATTTTCTTTTTTTATTTTTTCTTGGGTCCCAAAATTCTATGGGGGAGCCACTGCTCCCTTCTACCTACACCCATGGTGTAGATCCTGCTAATTGATTGTACTACCTTAAGTGTATCGATAATTTCATTAATTTCTGTCATTTTCTCATAAACTACTGAACAATTTCCAACAAAACTTTAGGAACGTGGAGGAATTTCAAGAAGGTTACTTCAATCACGTCAACTCCAAGAATTGACATTTTTGAGTTGCTAGGCATCTCACCGAATTATAAAAATAAATAACGAAAAAAAAAATCCTTTTTATCTTTTTATTAAATCAACGCGAAAACTTCAAGTAAAGATTTAAATAATTTTTGAGAATCAAATTTGACGTTAGACATTAATGTAAATAAAAATTTGAAGAGCCATTTTTAATAAATCGTGGCTATTCAAATTATCTCCGAAATCGACGAAGTAGCGAGTTTCGAATCTATCACGGTTTTTCATGCTCAGAAAAATGCATAATCCAACTATCGATCATTCTCATAGGCTTTCTTAAGTTTGCCTTGAAAGAAGTAGGGACAAATTCTCAAAATCTTAAATTTCTTAACAATTGAACCGCATTTCCCAACTACTTATTTTATGAAATAGTTTTAATAATAAGTTAAGTGAAATATGTCTCGGTTGAATCCCAAAAATGATTATCTGATAAACAGAACGGGATTATAATGAGGAGAAACCCTAATTATAATCGATTAAAACGTATTTGTTAACTGAAATTGTGATTTTAATCAATAAATTATTTTTTTATGATATATTTCACCAGAATGATTAGGAAATATTCTGACCACTTCCAATAAGTATATATTAAGTATAGAATATCTTCATTTTTATAACTCCTTTGGATTTGAATTTTACACTTACCTGTTGTGAATGACAATCTTCAACAATAATTTCATTTTTATTCCAACATTATATTTATAAAATCCTAATGTCTTAAATTCAGAGGTTTAGAAATTGGCTTAAATTTTAGAAGCTCTTTGATTAAAATATTTTTTCGCAGTTTGAAGAATAAGTTTTCAAATTTCCCAACTTTTACTAACCGACCAAATTACATAGTTCCACCTTCATCACTCCTCCTCCTCCTATGAAAGTAACATTACACTTACAATAAATCGCTTTTAAATGGTTATGTATTTTTCGAACCTATATAGGTGTAGTTTATGAGGGTTACATATAAGGAAAAAATAAAATTCAGGTTCTATCTGTTTACTTTTATTTATCTGAACTTATTTTAAAACATTTTAATATCGGGGAACATTACAATAACTGGCATTAAGACACTATATGTATGATATATGATGTATTTCCTCTCTCTCACTCTCTCTCTCTCTATATATATATATATAAAAGCATCTACACACATTCATTTAATAAAGACATATAATATAAGAAACATAAAGACTTGAGAGACAGAGATCCAGATAAGAGAGGAGAACGCCCTGACACTAGTGACATAATTCTGGCTGCCCCACATTTCCAGGTTCGACGACCTGCGCTGTGGGTCACGGACGGCCGGATCTTCTGCTAGTTCTCATCTTTACGTAACTGTCTGTCTATCTGTCTGTTCATCTAGGAGAGTATAGTTGAGTAGTATTATATTTAAAGGATACAGTAAGCATACAGAAGATTTCAGGGCCGAGTGGAATTTTTATATATCTAAAATCATGAGTTCTCATTCTAGCAGCAAAGCTTTCTAGTTTCGCAGATTACCATACAGTTGTTTCCTATATTTTTTTATTTTAATTGAAGTGCTACTTAATCAATTCATCAGCCATTGCTACAATACATTTCTTGGAATTTATACTTCAAAACTTTTATTCTACTCTTCCATCTCTACCTAGAGTAGACCCTTCAATATTCTGTTACGAAATTAATTGCTTAAGGAATTCTAGAATTTCTGGATTTTTAAGGAGTCTTCCATGATATACATATCATTATATTTAATGGAATATAAATAGTGTAACTGCAAAAAATTATTTAATAATATTGTTCTGAGCTCTCATACTCTAATTTAATTCTTGACTTGATGTTTTCTCTGAGGGTTACTAGAGCCATGTTCCTCTAGAGCCTTGACTTCGTTGTTCATAGTAATTATATAACCGTTCTTCGTTATTTTAATATCATGGAAGGATCCAGTTATGTAACTAACTCATAATTAGGGATTCCTCTAGGACACTATTCCCAGTTATACGGTGGCACAGGAGGCAGTAATAACCGCTATTAAGAAGACCAGGAGGCCTTACACCTACTACTAACAGTACTTCGGCACTCCGTACTCCTGGAGTCGCTGGAAGAGAGAAACGCTCCGCTGGAAAGGGTGAACGAACTCGAGAAGAAAACAGACTATGTAGGTGGAGGGAGGGGATCTAGGCTAAAGGCTAGGTCAGGAACACGCTACTCCCTCCTTCCAGATCTCTTGAGCATTGCTACTATGTAGATTACAAGTATCGATACATAACCAGAATAAATTATTTTATAAGAATACCAAAAAAAAAATCTGCTTTATTTAATTATTGTCGAAGATTCAACTTTTAATTTTTAATTTTTTTTTTTTTTATTATTCATGTAATAAAAGCAGAAAACATATAGAACCTATGAACCTATATACATAATTAAAAATATTAAAGCTGAAGTAAATTTAAAGTTTATAAAGAAAAGGTCAACATCATGTTGTCATAACTAACAAACTGCATATCTAACAAATAATCAATGTAAGACCAAAACACATAATAACAAGAATAGGTGTTATTAGACTAAACCTCTTCTGATAAATAAAAGTGCATAGTCCAAAATATAGGAGAGGGGGAAGTAGGTAGAAATCAGCAAATGGATATAAATTAAAAATTAAAGCATATACTAAAAAAAAATTAATAACATATTGTAGTAAAAATTAATTTCAGGAATAATAAATCACAGTTTTTAAAAATCAAGGCAAATCCCTTTAAGGGGAGATATGAAACATAGGATAATTTAAAATAATTAAATAAGAATATAATAATTATTGTTTTTTTTATATCATATAATAATTGTTATATGATATTCATATCAAATAATAAACAGAGTGTAATATGATTGTCAATAGTGTAAATTTGGAAGTGAAAGTAACAGCTTAATACAATTTAATATAATTTTCCTCTGGAGGTCATTGACAGAAGTCCGAAATGCTGTTCGATAGTTAAATAAAGAAGTATGAATTAATGAGGGGTTTCCCTTTAAAAGAAAAAAAAGACTGAAAAAATCTAGATGTTGAATTTCTTTCAGGAACATTAGAAATCGGTAGTTGGATGTCGATACTACCAGTCACTCCCTAAATAATCAAATAGAATTGTTATACAATAGGGTTGCCTTATATGAGATGAGATAGTTCTGATTCATTACTATGTTGAATGTGATAGATGACTAATGATTAATTTTTATTTATTTCCACCATCCCCTGCCATTTGGCAACAATGTTCGATGCTACATGTATACATGTGTAACATAGAACTGCTGCTAATAAATCAATTTACAATTTTCTAGTAATGGCTAATCTAAAATTTTAACTCGGCAGGTTAAGAATTATATAATAATCATTTTGAAATATTCGAAAACCCACAATATTTAAGGAGTTCCTTCATCTTTCGTCAATTTGAATTGAATTAAATTTTATCTTTACCGCTACAACCCATGAAGGGTCAGGTACTTTGTAAGGAAGTACTGTTACTAGACCAACGGTTGTTCAAAGAGGCGATTTGGTCAGAATCACGCTTGACCGCCAGATTTTTACCCAATTAAAGAGGCTGGGTGGATTTCAGGAGAGCTCCAGAACCCACAAGAGTTGACTCACGGCTACAGTGTAACAAAAAATTTTCTGCCCAGCCGGATTCGCACTAGGGTCCTTGGAGTTATTAGCCTTGCCCTGTGGCTACCCGCGCTCCCCTTTCGTTTAGACCCTTAAAATCCAATTTTATGGCAGAATGAGACCAAATTTGTTTTTTTGTTATAATTTTCGAGATACCTGAACTAACAATGACTAGAGTTTTGAAACATTTATAATCCTCCGCCAAGACACAGACATCAACAAGGTCAGACTTGATATAATCCTCCCACATGCATTTAGATATACGTTCGAATATTTCCCCTTGGCTTCGTGTTAAATATCACTGATTCGTTGCTAAGCCCCCAGCTTTATTAAACTTATAACAAATTTTAATTAATTTGTGTACGCTTGCGCTACATTAAACTATAAATGATAACTAAATAAGCAAGAAATAGGATTCAAGAATTGTTATGTTATATTTTTGGGGTCAGCTGATGCATCCTAAAAAAATCTTATAGTAGCCTAAAATAGATAATAGATAAAAATACGTAGAATTAACAGTAATTCTTATAAAAATGTTTTTCATAAAAACAGAATTATTATAAAGAATCAACAATCTTAAATTATTAAAGCCTAAATAGTAAACCTATATTTAAAAATAGAATTTAATCAAAAATTGCAACATTATGTTTTTAAAAATTATATTTTTATAACAACGAGACATTGGTTGTCAAGGTTTAATCTTTTGAGAACGTCAAATCGAAGAAATGAAGTTATTATTAGATGATTAACAACAATAAGGATAAATTATATGAGATTTAAAAAAAGAAATTAGCATTTTTTTTTATAACGTTTAAGATATGGGTTAAATAATTCAACAAATAATGAATTTTTTACTCTACATACAGCCATTTAATTCTTGAGGTATTTATGATGATTGTAATAATAATGGGTCAAGAAATTGTATACAAATTAAGTCACAAAAAAAATTTGTTTATGGAATTTTACTATCACATCTCAATACAAGTTCCTGTTTTGAGTTTATTAATTTTAATAATAAACCATGGCAGTAAAAAAAAAAATGATTTCTCTCTTTAAATTTTAGGTTTTACGTAGTAGTACGAAAATATAAAATAGAATTTTTAAATTTGTCTCTAAACGGCTTTTCTTCAAGACTATTGCCCGTTTTTTCTATTTTATTAAACAGATATCAATGGCATGGTGTGATTTTAACTAAAATAATTTATATATTCTTTTTAGTCTCATATTTATTGTTTGAAATATAATTTATCATAATTGTTGATTTTCATATTAATAAATATAATATAATTAATGGACATTTTTATTCAAATTTATTTATTTTTATTTTTTTTTCTTCTAAAAATGATTTCTGAATCTTTGGATAAAAGTAAACTCTTTAAAACAAAAGTCCAAAAACAATTAGTTTGAGGGTAATACTAAGGGGTGAATGGAAGTGACAATTAGAAATGGAAATTCCCCTTTTTTAGTCGCTCACTGAACTTCTTGGTCTATTTTTAGACAAGTGAAAGGAAACACTAATGACTAAAAATATTTCCATTTCGAAATTTCATAAAAAAAATATGTTTTTACACGATTATATAATGATTGAGGTGATATATATTTTACTTACTTATAAATGGTTATTGCATTATAGATTTTTACTCCACAATTAATCACTTAATTAATATTAAATGAATTGAAAATTTTGAAATTATTAATGAATATTATTAGCGTAATTATGTCCTTATAATTATGACACATTATCTCGTTCGAAATCAAGTGACTAGAATCAAAAAGTTGTTATGTAATATATCCCTCAGAATGACCGATGCTCAAACTGGAGGTCCTATGAATAATTAATTTGAAAAATAAACTTGAGCGTTTCGGGACCAAGGATGGACTTTGGTTGACTTACAAAAAGATAATAGCTCCAGGCTTGTGAGAACATTGTTTGTTTTGAGAACTTAAAGTATAATCGTTGACTGAAAAAGTTACATAAGCAACTTGAAATCTCCAAACATTGAGCTTGGTTGTTGTTGATATTTAATACTACAACCATTATTTAAAATTTATATTCTTTTAGAGATAAACATTTTATTATTAAGTAGTATGCACTACCACACATATTAAGTGCTATATTTTACTATACATACAGCATTAACTAAAATAAGTAAATGAAATTACTAAATATTATGATTCAAAAATATGAGTAGCAGAGTTCCGTAGTCAGAAGGCCGTATTTTCCTCTCATTTTGGTTTGGAAAATAGATGACTAATGATTTAATTGTTTTATAATGCAGGAAACCTGCGAAAAAAAGTCCTGTCTACCGAAAAAAAAATTATCCCTCTAAAAGATCCTTCTATAGCAATAACTCAATGACATACAAATTTTCAACCTTTTAACTCAATTTACAGGACTTATAGAGGTATGCTTAACCTTAAAAAAATCCTCTGGATTAAACAAAATTTTGACTGAAATACAACCCTCCTTATATTTTTCTAAATATAATCGGAAAACATGTGTAAATGTCTAAAATTGTTTTTCTCGTGGCTATGAAGCGGGTATAAAATGCACCCTCCATGATGACATTTGATACAGTGCAAAAGTCTACTATTTTCGGGGAATATATGACAAAAATAATATCAAAATAATTCAATAATTGAAATAATGAAAAATCAATTTATTGATACAGGGTCTTCCCATCTAGCATTATTTTTTAATCTATTTAATCCATTAGACTTCCAACTTCCTGTGATTGATAAATTAAACTGAAACAAGAATGAACTGCGAAGTACGGTTGCTTCAACAAAGATTAAATGATTAATCACTAATGTGAATAGAAAGTGATGTAAATAAAAAAGAAATAGATTTTGAAGTAGTAATTCATGATTTTGATCATCAAAAATATAGAAAATTACCTCATATAACTGTTTAAATGTTTGTTACTTTTCAAATAATAAATAAAAATATTTAACTATTTAAAAATAAATGTTAACGAACATTTAATGTAAATATTAGTAATTTTAACTAGCGTATTGTACATAACCCAAAGTTATTTTAGAGTTGGCTCCTAATCTTAAAGTATCCGGTGATTCCAGGCTCCCACTAAGTTAAAGTGGATTTGATGTAAGCTGTATGCTATCATAGTGAATAATATGCTGTAGATAGAAGTGTTTATTCCAGTTGAAGATGTTGAACGCGAGGGTGGTGGAAACCAATAAAATGTTTTTAGTTCTTACTATGTTATTAGTTACGGTTAAATAATATCAAACGTTCTTACTGTAATGAAAATCAACAACAAACATTACTTGCATACAACATTACTTACATATAAAGATAAATGGCAATCTTTGTGGAACGAAAGCCCAATGAATAAATTAAAAATTATTAAAAAGGACGTCAAGCTATGGAGTACCTCCAGTCGCAAATGCCGTAGAGAGGAAGTTGTACTGACCAGGCTGAGAATAGGTCACACGAGGCTCACCCACTCCTATCTTATATCAAAAGAAAAGCCTCCGAACTGCCAGTATTCCAACAACAATCTAACAATAAGCCATATTTTCAACGATGCCCATATTTCACACCACACCTCAATAGCCTAGGACTAAACCAAGATATCTCAAAAACCCTTGGAGACGATGACAAAGCAATAAAATTGGTGTTTCAGTTTTTAAAATCACAAAATTTACTGA
The DNA here is from genome assembly GCF_000696795.3 of Halyomorpha halys. Taxonomy (NCBI): domain Eukaryota; kingdom Metazoa; phylum Arthropoda; class Insecta; order Hemiptera; family Pentatomidae; genus Halyomorpha; species Halyomorpha halys. The sequence continues at coordinate 1,507,621 of NW_027116002.1, read as the reverse complement.
CAAAAATATAACTTGATCGGAAGGAAAAAAAAAAAATAAAATAAATAAATCAAATTAAAAAATTAATAAAATTTAACGAATATTAGCAAAATATAAATGGCGTTGTTGACCAATGAAGTTTGGTGCCACTAAACAAATACAAACACACTAAGTTCGATGGCAAACTACCGATACTGTTATAAAACTGTTGCAAGCCGGTATAGCTTATATAATAAAAGTATATAATAAAAAATGAATTTTTAAATCTCACTTTAACAGAAGGTTGGATTACCACTAAATATTATTTGTCTTCTATCTTTTTCCAGTGATGGATTTACAAGAAATTCTCATTTGAGCCATTATTTTTTATATATTTTAAATAGAGAGAAATAATTCTGGTGTCTTCATACATTAGGATTAAAGATAGTATTCACCCCTTTATATTTCACAGGAACTATTCTGTGAATGACAGAGTCGTAAGAAGGAAGCTAGAAAGAGGACGGTGACCCGGCTATGTAAACAGCCAATTAGAATTTGAAAGAGCTGAGTCAGAATATGCGTCAGAGCTGGAAAGTTCACTTGCAAAAAGGAAAAGTAAGTTCTTCTGAATCGCTGGACCTTTCCGAGGAGTGGCCACAGATATTTGGGCGGTATCTACTCGCCAGGGCGTTTGAGAAGGGGTCGCTGCCTGAATGAAACCCTATGGCACCTGTTCATTCCCACGGTATGAACCAGGAAGCACATCATAACAATCTGGCAGGAAATAATGACCTTGGTTAGGTCATCGATACGTATTATTACTCGGCAGAGGTCTATAACCGCTTAGATATGTCATATTACTTATTCAAAATAAATCTGATAAACAGTGTAACAATTGTACTTCCTCAGTTATCGCCAATATTTCTTTTCTGCTGTTTCGCTTCAATTTACACATTTATGGTAAGGATCAGTCCCTTTAAGTTAAAACGAATAGTGAATAAACTCAGAAAAAAAATTGCTTCATAATATGTTTCCCAGTTATTACAGTTTATCACTGATTTCGATAGTATGTGCTATACTAAATTAATAGATCCTGAAGAAATAATTCACGATTGTACTGATCAAAAATCAACTGAAAGATCCTCTTGTGAATTTTTTTTTTTTTAGTATTTGTTACTGTTTAAATACTAAATAAAATTATTTTAACCAGTAGTTTGTTTCTCATCTTAACCCAAAGGAGTTCGTAAAATAAATACTTTAACTAAAGGGCTACCATATCTTCCTGTGTCTGAAACCTCTTTGTTAAAGACAGTAAAAATAACTATAATTTGTATAACTATTCATTTAATAAATGATGTTAGTTTTTTATAATCTAGTAATTAATGTAGTATTTAGTATATTTTTACTCGCACTAAAATATAGAATAACGCTTTAATAATTTTTATTGGCTCGAAATTGAATAAATTAATATAATATGTGCTATCCATTATTTATTCTTAATCACTAATTTACTTCACTATTTCCCAAAAATGACATTACATAGGGAATTTGAAATTTTACAATAATATTAGTTTAGCCTTATACTAATAATTACTGAACAATTTATAGTTTTCATATGCCATCATTAATCGATCAATCATCAATCGTCATTAACTGATTAATCATTAATCGATCAATGATTGAGAAATGGGTGAGACCTATAATCTACCTCAATTTTGAAATAAAATGGTGGATGGTAACTATATTTATTTTTCGTCATTAGTTGTGAAATTAATCTCCGAAATATGATGTCACATTCATTGGCTTTGATGAAGAATTATTACGTACAGACAAAAACATCATTTTTTGTCAATAATATATAACGATTATAGTTTTTTTTTTAAATATTATTTAATTTAGCAGTAGGTAATGTTTATTGGGCTACTTAAAAAGTTTTTAAAACTTACTTTTATACCCATAACGATTT
>NW_027116002.1:1496902-1505644 GCF_000696795.3 Halyomorpha halys | reverse complement strand
AAAATAATTGTTTTATAATAATAATGAAATACAATAATTAGTAATAAAATGATTTTATTACAAAAAGGCAAGAAGAAACCTCCAGCCAACGTTCAGCTTAATGGGTGCTGGAACAAAACTTCAAAGAACTTGAGATATGCCGGCATAACTTTAGAAATGTCATACGACATTTTCGGCATATTTCGATAAAAAAAAAACTCAGATCGGGGTGAGTTAAAATATTTATTCTGCCCAAGGATCCTATCTCTTTGGCTGAAACTTATTAACAAATGTGTAATTCGGCCGGTACTGCTTTATTTTAAACATTTGTCGCAATGTTTAACATTTAAACGATTATATGAAAACGTCATTTTAAGATGATGAGGAAAATATTAAAAGGGACTACCAATAGTAAAAATAAAAAAAAATATTTCCACACAGCATTCAAATCTCATCCAAAGCTTACAGCTTGCACGAAATGAGATCTAATTTAATTGTTTAATTTATGTATAGATTTTATTTTTCAAATATTCAAACAGAGAGTGAAATCCATCAGGCGGTAAGGTATAATTATATCAGACATACTCTAGCTAAGTTGATAAAGGAAATAACAGAAACTTTTTAAAATGTAATTTAATTAAATTAGAAGGATATGAAATCAGCATAGTTATAGAATTGTAAAAGAAGAAACGATGAATAAAAAAAAATTAACAATAATAATAATGAAGCCTAACGAAACCGAAGGTTCGGTGCCGATACCACCAATCGTTCTCTACATACATCTTTCCAGTGATGCCCCTCCAAACCCAATTCCACTTAATCAGTTTTAACGCAATCCTCCCATCTACGTCCTATCCATTTTAGGGATCCGCTCGTTACTAAGTCCTACAACCTTATACACCAAAATGCTATAACTTTAAAAGCGATAGAAGGCGCGAGCTAAGCAGTTTTGAAATTGAAAAAGCAAAAAAAAAATGAACTTAAATATAACATATTAACTTTAAATAAATAAAATTGTATCCATTTTAGTCTCAAATCATTTTTATTCTATTTATAAGTCCGACGTTTCGTTCATCTCAGGGACAATCTTAATACAATTACAGAACTAAATCATTTAAAAAAAAACAACAACTTCATGTAGGCTATTCTACCCAGATAAATTCAACAAATTACCCCATTAAGTTAATTTTCACATTAAAATAAAAATTAAAAATATTTATCACAGTCGCCTTCTTTGTTAAAAATGTATCACAAAGGTTGTTAATATACCAATGAAGTTGTTTTTTTAAATAAAATTGAGTTCTAAAATTGTATTAAGATTGTCCCTGAGGATGGCCGAAACGTCGGACTTACAAATAGAATAAAAATGTTTTGAGACTGAAATGGATAAAATTTTTTATATTTAAACATAACTAATCAGTCTCAAGAAAGTTTAAGATCATGTATAAAATAAAATATTAAATTACATGAGACTAGCGTACTCGTTGCAGACTAAATCCTTTTTTACAAATTGAACGACTGTTCATTTAGTTGAACTACCCATTTTTCAAATTGTATATCTATAATTTACAGTTCAGATTATTATGTATTATTCTTTCGATATATTGAAATATTCTTATTATTTCACCTTATATATAAAATAAAATATTCTTATTATTTCACCTTATATGTAAAGTAAATTTTCTTATTATTTCATCTTATATGTAAAATAAAATATAATCGGGGATCACTAAAAACTAGTTTATATAATATATTGATCAAGTTTATCATTGAAACTCAATTACTTATTCAATAGAAACTAACTCTCATTTTATTTTATTGAATTTCAACAGTGTTTACATCATTTATATAAAGTTCTCTGAATCATAATTACTGAGAATTCTTTTTTTTGATAAAATATTTTTCAAACTTTCTGATTTGATCCCATTTATAATAAAATAAATGCATCCTTTTCCTTAGTTCTTATTTTTTCAAAGAAATTGTTAAGATAAATAAAGACAAAATTTTTAATAATTATAATGGTTTGTATTGGCATAGATACAATTACCAAGCATTAGTAGTAGCCACAAATACCTTATTTGAAGTATTTAAATTATAACATATATAAAATTACTAATTGTAATTAACATAAAGTAAAATGGTGAATGAACAATATCATAAAAAAGCGGGCAATGACCTATATGGAGATTGATATATAATTAGTTTCTATAGGTCCTGTTCCAAGCCTTAGGTCGTTAACCCCTAGCTTTCGATTTCCTCCAGCTTCATCATTGATATCAAATCATATTTAAGAATTTATTTTTATTTATATACTATTAATTACATCAATCAATTCATTCTGGTGATTAACTATTTTAAAAACTATTTAGAGTGCTATCAAGGGGTAGTTTCTATACATGAGTGCATCACTCCATTTTGCTCTTACGTCTAATTCACCTAATGTATTTTTATGTAAATACAGTTATAAATAGTAATAAATAAATAGAGAAATACAAAAAAACTATAAATGGTTCTATATATTTAAAACATGCAGTGAGCGTTAAAATCATGTAAACATCACTCGAATTACACAGCTATGTTCCAAAATTAAACGAAGTTAGTTACAACCCACACATCACAAACTTATACAGATTTAAACCAAACATGAAAGAAAATTCATTGTTACTTGAAAGAAACTACTTTAATTGATTTACTGATAATGCTTCACCACTTAATGGGCAAAATTTATGAAACTATATTTTAAATGAGACTTAAAGATCTAAATTAATTACGACAGATTTGAAAAAAAAAATAAGAAAACTTGTAAATGACACGATTCGATTTTAACAATAACCTCAGGAATTGAATGTGAAATATCATAAAGTTTATTTCCGAAAATCAATATCGAATAACATCCCAACATAAATACATATATAAATAAGTAACAACTTGAATAAATAATAAATTAAGTAAAATATGCCCTTGCCATTATTTAAGCCTAAGGTATTAATAAGGTATACGTACACGTTTTTAATGATGTTTTTAAATTTTATTGTCAACTTAGTCATAAGAAATCTGAGGAGTAAAATCATAAAAAGTTATTGCCAATAAATATATCACAAAAATTATTTTTTTCTAATTGAAAACTTGTTTTGTTAAATATCTAGATATTATATCAGCGTTTTCAAAATTTAAATATAATGTTTAAGAAATATTTTATATAAAACTTACAAGTCATACGAGTAGATATGTGATCATACGAGAACGTAACTACACTATAAATACTTTAATACTAGCAATGCAAATAGGATTAAACCTGTTCTTAGAAAATTTAAACCTTATAAAACATAAAAATAATAACATAAAGCTAAAATGTTATTGCTTTGTTAGTAAGCTGTTCTTATCTTTCTTTTGTTTGTATATTTTTCAAATATTTATTTTACGTTTGTGATGCTTTTATAGTATTTAGAACTTGAGAATCTGATTGAATATTTTCATAATCATTGCATCTTGACAATAATACTTATGATCATATTTTTTTTATTGAAATAGTTATTTAAATCTTGTTCAAAAGGGTCTATTATATACTAATTGTTATACTTGAAGAAGTTTGTCAGTCACAAACTTCTTCAAGCATTAATCTACGGTCAACTATCTACACCCCATTATTAATTATTATATATTATAAATTAGAGGGTCTACTCTATATTAATTATTACTATTATACTGAGAAACAGTCATAATCAAAACTGTTTCATTTTCATCCTTACATTTAAATAATAAGTTGCGACACTAAATACTTTTAACAGAGGCCATAGAAATTAAATTTCACTGAACTTCGCTGTTGTAATATAGTGTAACCTTGATTATCCAAACTTCGAACATTCCATTAATCTGAATTGGTGTAAAAAAAAAGTTTTTTTCTTTTTTTGAGAAAACTCATTAATTATGAATGATACAGATGTTTGTGAATGGGTTGAAGGTCGTGAGGAGAATGAGTTCACATTTAAAACTGATGAGGAAATCGTACATAGTGTTACAGAAGTCTCCAAATACAAGTTGGAGAACCAACGGCAATAAGGCTTGAAGAAGCGATATTTCATTTCAGTCACAGACTGAAGTTGGGTATAGAAAATGATATGCCACAGTCTTACAATGCCAATGTCTTACAATATAATAATATTATAATAAAAATTAATATAATAATAATAAAAATAACCCGCTTCTTTAAAACTTCAACTGTCAAATTTAAAATATAAATATGTAAACAAAAAAATTAAACCAATAAAAATGGATATGTACATTCATAATTTTTTTTTTGTTTTTTTTTTACTAATTTATTTATTGTTATTTACAACCGTATAAAATATATACAATAAGTAAATTTGCTGTAGGTGACATAGTGACTTGATACAAACATATGGAGAATCTACCCATTGATAGAACTCCAATAACATTTCTAGAGGTGAAGATCTCGAGGTTATCTTATTTTCAGACCCCTAGAAGGATTATTAGGTAATGAAGGAGAAGCCAGGTTAGAAACACACTTGTTTCCACAGATTTGGGTGGTTGGGAAGTTTATCATGGAGGGATTGGTATCTGGTTCTGGCCAAATCGGGAGCATATGAGATATTGAAGTCCTGATGGATGACTTGATTCGTGACAAAGTAAGGAGCGTTAAGGATTTTGGACTGTAAGGATTGGATTTGGGAGGAATTTTATGGTTTAGTTGAGCCCCAAAGCTCAACTCCGTATGTCCAGATACATTCATAATGTTGAATTTGTTTTTCCTAATACTTTCTGTAATCCAAATTTTTCAGTAATATGAACACTCTCCCCTCCCGCTGATCGGATTATCGAAATTACACTGTATTAGAAAAATTTAAGGATTCATATAGGAAGAAGTAGATTGTAGGAAGACAGTCCGGGAGCAGGGTGAAACATTAGTTGATAATACATATATTTTTTTTTACCATTTTATACCTTTCTTTACTGCCAAGCAGACTATCTATCTTCTTAAAAGATGTATTTAAAAATTCAACAACTCATATATATCATATTGTCAAACTGCTTTTCAATTTTAACTAGTTTATAAAAATAATTAAGTATTTAATTTATAATCTTAACACTTTCTGGAGGCTGGTAAATTTTTTTATAAAATAAATAATTTAATTTCTATACATTTTAGTCTCAAAACCTTTTCTTTTTCTTATAATTCCGACGTTTCGGCCAATTCGGCCATCCTCAGGGACAATCTACTTAATACAATTTTAGAATTATTTAATTTAAAAACTCTAACTCCATGCAGGCTATTCTGCTCAGGTCTATTTCTAATTAGTCAATATTCACTTAAAACCAAAAATAAAAATCATTTATCACAGTCACTATTCCTTAAAAACATGAGAGTAATTATGATTTCAAAATTGTGAAATATTCATTTAAAAGAAGCAGAATTATCTGGTTCATTCCCAAACACCGGATATATATCATTGATATTTTTTTCTATATGAAATCTAAAGTTTTAAGTATCACGTGTGAAAATGAAACCGGTGAATGACTTCTAAATGACTTCCACGAATTAACAAGAATGTGATCTCCTGTTAGTTATGTAAGAGCTTAGTCATATTTTTCTCCTTGAATTCATTTTTATGCATCTTTTAATATAAGTTTGTTTGAATAATAGATGTGAATAAAAGTTATTAAGTTGTATCAGAAACATTTAGCGCTAAATTAATGTGCAAAATGTTTAATATTAATTAACCAATTCCATTAATTTTAATACTGATACATCGTTTTTGTGCAAAAAGAAAAAAAAAATCTACATTATTAACACAATTATTAAAATTTAGATCGTATGGATAATAAAAACTTTATAATCATAATAAAATTGTAAAGTTGAAATTATATGTTAAGCGAAATTATAATAAACCAAGGGACAGCAAGGAAAAAGCAGAATAGTGTAATATATGATATAGATTTTAAGATTAAAAAAACAGTCTAGTTTGATGGACACTTAAAGAACCAATTTCTATTCAATTGAATTTTTTTCTTTATCTAATTTTATTTTATTTACTTTTTTTTTATTGTTTCTATTTAACTTTGTCCTGTGTATTAAATGTATATTTCTTATTATACTTAACCTTGGTTCGTTTTCATGTTACCTCTTTTCTTTTTTTAAATAATTCTGCATATATCATAAATTGTTAATAATATATATTAATGCTAAGGCTACAATGAAATTTTGTTGTTTTTTTAAATTTATTTATTGTTATTTACAACTGTACATTCATATTACATACATTCAGTAAATTTGATTTTAGTTTATAATGGATTGATACAGGCGGGTAGAGAAACTACCCATTGGTAGCACTCTAATGACGTTTTTACATTAGCGGGAATAGCTGAGGAAACAATGTTAGAAACTAGAGGGTTAGGGAGTTCATAATAGAAGGAATGGTATCTGATTCAGGTCGGGTATCGGTTACATATGGAACATTAAGGTCTTTATGTATGACAATGTAATTTATATAATATTCTTTTTTGCATGGTGCATGTACAATCTATGTAAAACTTATACCTCTTCTGTAGTAAGCCTTTCTTTACATACATTATGCATACTGCAGACATAAAAATCTGTCCAACGAAAGATAGTTGATTTAAAATCACCGACTAGTTTTGTAACAAATGTGACAGCGGATGGTAGTTGTTGTGTTATTAAATAATAGTTACTAGTAACTGTCAGTCTTGAGGCCTGACAGAGGGCCACGTGGGCCATATAAGCTGACCGAGTATCATTGTGTCATACTGCAAACCCTTTTCTTTTGTTTTGTTTTTTTGTAATTTTTTGCCCCGCTGTCACGTAATGGTGTATGTAGTTTCCTCCTCTGTAGTAAACCTTACAGAAGAGGTATATATGTATTGGTTGTGCACTCACCACGAGACCCGAAAATATGTCCAAGCTCTAAGATAGTTGATTTGGAATCATCAGCCAGTTTTCTAATAAATGTGTTAGCAGATGATTTTTGTTATATTATTAAATAATATTTATTAATAATAATAATGATAATAGTAATACTTTATTTATTCTGGGACGAGTCCCTTCAGAATAATATAGAGAAATCGCCAGAGGGCTGAGGAGCCTCAGAAATACTTTTAAAAAATTCTAATAAATATAAATAGTCATTATAAAAAATAATTATAAGTTACTTTATCAGTTTAACAATAAAAAAAATGAATAAATAAAAAAGAGAAAAGAAAACAAGGTAAAAATGATATAATAGTTTACATACATATTTAAAATTATATTGATTTACAATTTTATGGGTTCTGAATGGATAAGGGATGATTGAACAGGCGGGATTGGGTGATATGGAAGATGGAGGGATAAAGCCACTTCAAATCTGCATAAAAACGAGAAACAGAGGCGTCCCTTGGGTTCCCGAAGATAAATCGTACACAGCAATTTATCAAACGTTTTAATTTCGCCTCGAGATCCCCAGAGAGACGCCCCCATATACCGTACAGCAATAGTCAAAGTAATATCAGTTAGTATTTATTATTTAAATTATTAAATATCAATTGAATATTTCAATTCAAATTAATGATTTTTGGATGAGATAAAATTGATATATGTATACCAACTTTTAAATAATAGTTTTACTGTCTGGATAAGTTTGGTTATTTTACTCGATGAAAATAAAACAGGAAAATGTTTCCAATTCCTTTGTAGTTGAAATTGATGTTTTCCAAGTTGAGTTGTATTTTACTTGTACTTTTTCAAAAATATAAAAACAAAAGAAGGAAAAGGGAACGGGATCTCTTTGTTTGGATCCGGCTGCTTCTGTTCCTCTTGAGATTCTTTTAAAATAAAGATCCATTATACTGCCGAGTCTTTGTACAGCTTTACAATCAAATTCTTTTGTCATTTATACAATTCAACTTGTCTGGTCCATATTCTTTTCCTACACTGATACAATTTAAACGTTTAAATGCGATTTATAACAAAAAATAATTTAAACAAACTTTAAAACATTTAAATTGTTAAATTTGTAAAATACAGGATTATGCCTATTGTTTCCAATCGCTTAGATATTATGTTTCTATCAAAATTTATGGTTAAATGAGAGTAATATATAATGTAAAATGTATCGTCATTTTTTTGTAAAATGTTTAAACATATATTTAATTAATAGTTGTAATTTTGTAAAGAGTTATTAAATTAATTTGTCTTATTTGACGTTACATTAATTTAAAGTTACAAATGTCGTTTGATGAAATTTTTAACATTTAACTAAATGAATTACATATTTATAACAGAACATCAGTTTGTACTTTATATATATATATTTTTTTATAGTCTTTCTGCTTAGAATTTTTTTTCCCTCTCTGTATTTCCAGTTTTCCAAATACATTTTAAATCTAAAATTAGTAATTGTAATGCATTTTTAAACGCACAATTGGTGCATATACAAATTAATTAAATATCATTTTGTAATGCATTTTTTTTTTAATAATTTATTTATTGTTATTTACAACTGTATACACATATATACAACAAGTAAATTTGCTGTAGGTGACATAATACAAACATGTGGAGAATCTACACACTGATAGAACTCCAATAACATTTCTAGAGGAGAAGATCTCGAGGCCATCTTCTTTTAAGACGCCTAGGAAGATTATTCGGTAATGAAGGAGAAGCCAGGTTAGAAACAAGTGGATTTGGGTGGTTGAGAAGTTTATTATGGAAGGAACGGTATCTGGTTCTGGCCAAATCGGCAACAT
>NW_027116002.1:1481116-1496852 GCF_000696795.3 Halyomorpha halys | reverse complement strand
AGGAGAAGCCAGGTTAGAAACAAGTGGATTTGGGTGGTTGAGAAGTTTATTATGGAAGGAACGGTATCTGGTTCTGGCCAAATCGGCAACATATGGAACATGGAGGTCCTGATGGATGACTTGATTTGTGACAAAGTAAGGAGCATTAAGGATTTTACGAAGGATTTTGGACTGTAATGATTGGATTCTGGAGGAAGTAATGCATTTTTAAACGTACAATTGGTGTATATACAAATTAATTAAATATCATTTTGTAATATGTTTTATTTTATCTATTTTTTTAGTATTATATTCCATTTTCTTATTTAAATGATGTAATTAGTGTCAATTCACTGTTCAATGAATTAGTTGTGTATTTAAAACTAGTATATTAAGGATTCTGGCCAGATTTGGACTCATTTTTGTCAGAATTTTGTATAGTATTAAAAAAAAAAAATTTAACAATTATAGTTTTATAAAATACAAAAAGTTACAGTACCGTAGGACACTGGCAGTACTTGTACACGAGCTCTAGGGGTCATTGCTGAATGAAGACTATATTTTTTGATAATGTTTTCCAGTTATGCCCGCATCTGAGATATAACTTCATTTATATCACAGATGCAGTTATAAATCAACGTAATTAAAATAAATAGTTTAGTAAAAAAGTAATTATAATAAATAGTTGTTCTATTTGAACTAATATTTTAAAAATGACAAAAGGTTACAGTACCGTACACTGCCAGTACTTTTATCTACACGTACTCTAGGGATCATTACTGAATGAAGACTATAATATTTTTTGATAATGTTTTCCAGTTATGTCCTGTCTGTACTCAAATTTTTGTTCGAGCATTGCAGCTACAATCGTTAATGCGATTTTTAGTAATTGTGCAGGTAAATAGTCTCATAACAATTTTATCAGATTATACATTACATTTCAGCCTAACGTTAAAAAAAAGTTAGGGGTTTATCAATTTTATGTAATTCCATTATAAAACTACTTTTATTGCGATTGTAACGCGCATGTTTCACACATCAAACATCAGTTCTACATAGTTATTATTCTCAAATGATAAATCATATTTATTAAAAAATAATTTAATTTATTCTGAAATCTTGAAATATTAATAGTTAAGTACCTATCCAGTAAGAAAAATGAGGGAGCTAGAATGGACCTTCGTACTGGATAGACGTGTTTAATTAAATAGCATCATAAAATGAAATATATACTGCAATAAAACATTATACTCACAAGACCTAATAAATATTTACAACATATTTTCATTTATGGAAGCACTGTTTTTAGAACAACGGTTATACAAGGAGGTGATTTTTTCAAGATCGCGCTTAACCACTAGATTTTTCTCAGAGAACCTAAGAGGGCTCCAGAACCCACAGGATTGACTGATGGCTATGGTATAATAGATAAATAATTATATTCCCCATCCGGATGCGAACCCGATTCTTTAGAGTTGGCAGAATAGTACTTCACCACAGTTCCCACGCACTTCCTCATATTAATAATAGCTATAAAATATATGAAATCAACAATAAATAAATATATTACTACTACTATATTTCAAATTTATTTTTCATAATTCTACCTTTTGACTTTGTACAGATAAAAAGTATTAACTTTAACCCTGAAGAAGCCCTGCAACGTGGGGCGAAACGTTGGCTCATTAAAATAATGTAGTTCTACTATTTGAGTTTTTTTGACCGCACCCGGACCATATTCCTTTCATATTAACTTTAACATTTTAAGTAGACTTATTAACAAATAGAATGCTGGTATTTGATTTTCCATTGCCATCTTTGAATTTCTGTCTAAATCCAACCAAAAACCATCATTTATACCTACCTTTAATTACCTAGGTAGGCGATTACCTCAAATCCTTTTGAGTTAGTTTAAATAGAACAACTATTTATCATAATTGCTTGTTTAGTAAACTATTTATTATAATTACGTTCGTTTATAACAGCATCTGAGATATAATTGAAGTTAAGAGGCAAGACAAAAGGTGAAGTTCAATTCCAATGGCACTGCCTCGAACCGCTGCCATTACCCAGACCATGATCTGAGTAATCGCCCCGACATTGGCCCTCGGAGGGTCGAAGCGGTCGTGCTGGTCCAAGCCGTCTTAGCGCCTTACAAGTTCATGGTCTTTTTATCCTCTTTCTTTATATTTTATCCTCTTTCTTTATACATTTAAAAAAATAAATTAAACAGCATCATCAATTCTTCAACAGCCTTTTTTTTCATTTTACACTGTAAAAGAAATATAAATATACATACTTCGATTATAAAAATAATCACGGCAAATGTATGGTTTATTCATACATGTTGACGAAACAGTAAACGGTTGGAATGGAAATGGAGAAATTTCAACAAAAGTGGTAATTAAAAATGTACTGAAAAATAGTTAGAAGCCGTAATTTTCATAAAGCAATGGCTACTTAAAAATCACCACTTCTTATATAGTATATAGTGGATCACTTAAAATCTACTTCTTGCAACGTACACATCTGAAAATTAGATTTAGAATAATTTTTAATAAAGTTTCTGTATTTGTACAAACATTCTAAAATTAATCCTAAAAAATAAAACATCATACTTATTAAATTACTAAATCAGTCGTTCGATTAAACATTAGCTATTCCTCATCCCCATGGAGCTTGACTTGAAGAATGTTATAAAAGAAATAAAAAAAAAAAAACGAAAACATGGGAATCATCCTAAGAATAATCCTAGGAAACCATCCTTGAAATGCTCAAATAAAAACTATTCCAACGAGAAAACCTTATTTCACACACTAAATATTATTTTTTTAAATTTATGGGGACATTGGAAATAAGTGCTGCAAAATTTATACCTTTTTTTATCTGGAAATGAGCAGATTTTTTTTATTTTCCTGTTATGTCATTATTTTCATTCTGATATGTAATTTTCCAATTTTTTTTTAATTCAATAAGGTATAAAATATATCTATTGCATTGTATATACCAGAATTAAGAGGTTTACGTATAAGTTATATTTTCACAATGATACTAAATTCATATTTTAGATTGTTATAATATTCTGATAAAAAAATGTGTACTTAATGTAAGAGCAACATTTTTGCTAGTATATTGGTGTCTGTTCAGGAACAGATAAATAATAAATAAATAAATTTTTTCTTTTTTTGTAATTTTGGATATTGCTTCCTCACAACCGTAGGTAGGAAAGTTTTGTATTCATGCGAAAAAAAAAATATACATCCACAGAGTCATATAAATATATATAAATATCCACTCCCTTTTGACGAATTAGACATCAAGAATTTGATTCCTTGTCTATCTGTAGTCAAAATTGTGTTCTGGCTTAATCGATCGAACCGTCAATCTGATTTCGATAAAATTTTTACAGATTGTAGTGTCCCATATTTATTTTATCTGATTCTGTTCGCTACTTTCGCTTACGCATGCGTAAACTTTTTTTCACCAATATTTTGAAGACGGCCAGCCCGATTTTGTACAGATTTGGAGGGAAGTTATTAGTTAGTATGAAAAAGAGCCAGTTTTAATTGTTTTCCAAATTCCATCTTTACCATGCCGAAAAGTATTTTTCTTGACTTGCCGATTATAAACACAGCTCCTCCCATATATTTCATATCCTAAAGACAAATCATTAATTTTAAAATAATTTCGAATAATTGAGGTATGATAAAACTCCGATATCAATAAAATCTGAATCTATGAATTCCTAACTACGGACTTAATCCTCTCATCCACGTCTCGATCAAATCCTTCGGACCTTTATGCTTTATTTTGACAATGAATTTTTTTTTTTTTTTTTTTTTTTTTTTTTAATGTTTGCAATAACAATGAAAAATTTTCCATATCAAAGGCAAAAAATATTAAAACTCATTCATTTAGAATATAATGTTCCACTAATATTTTTACAAATTTTAAAATCAATGCAATGATCGATATGAGTTTTTCAATTAATAGGGATGTGATGGATTGTTCTATGAAACCATTTTGTTATTGTTAGTATCAGGAAAGAATTTGTACGTTATCCCAATATACCAGAGGGAAAATCTTATCTTGAATTAACAATATTACGGTATAGGATTTAAGATGTTTTAGTCACCTAAGTACAATTCATGATATGGATCTATAGCCAGATTATTTAGGAAATAATAAATGAATCAAGAATTAATTAATGTAACACCTAGGGTTTCGACTGTTACTGCATAAAACAGATAGAGAAGCTAATGGCAAAAATGCAGAAGGGCTTAGATGAGAAGGAGCGTTAGAAATGGGTAGAGGTGAATGACCTGGCCGCTGTGATCCACTGAACCACATTGGCAACGCTCTCACGGCCGCACTAGCACACTTACCCTTCGCATCAGAACCGATGCCGATAGCTGTCCACTCCGGAGTCCAACTCTTGGAGGATTCCTCCAAGAACCATTGCAGATGCTTTTATAGCTGTAGTAATCGTGAGGATTGGAGCATGACAGTTACCAGTTATATTAAGTAAAATTATCATATCATCCATAATAAATTATGGATTATGGTCATATCATTCATGGTTTATGGTTAAAAATGTTAAAAGAATATTTTTGTTACATGGTAAAAATTACTCTTTTTTTGACCAACTTAACACAAAAAATTGGTGAGGTCAGTATCCACGTTTCACTACCAAGTTTTTCCATCGATCCGATGAAGTACTAAACATCTTACAGAGGATCTTTTCCAGCCCCTGTTAGTACAAGAGCCGGGAAGAAAGAAAGGCCGTTATCTCACCCCAATTTTTGGTTACTTTAATGAAAATTATGTATAATTACTAGTCAAAATTGATGAGTCTGCCAAGTATAGGTAGGGGGAATAAAAAATGGTGGCTGAGCCAAAACCTTAAAAAAACATTAATTTTTCATTCGGAGCTCTATATCTTAAAAACTACCAACAACACTAGAAAATCTAAAAGAACATTATTTAAAGAAGAGTAAATTTTCTGAAATATTATCCCTAAAACAGCTATTTACGTCCAATAGTTCTCGAGATATAGCTTTTTAAAAGCAAACTTTCTTATAAATCTTCTGAAAGATTAGTATTAGCTAATTTATTTTGAGAAATCAATATCTCAGGAACTATAAGACGTACAGATGTCTATTAGTACTCAAATTAAAGCTAGTTTAATGGACTATAAATAAGTTTATGACCTTTACCATCGTAGGAATAGTAGTTTTCATGATATTTGCTACGATAAATTGATTTATAGTTGTTCGGACAATAAGTTTGATTTATGAAAAAACTTCATTTCAGAAACCATTTGATGTATTTGATAAATTTCAATTTATTTAATCAATTAATTTCAATTCAAATTTTTCAAAATAAATTCACTAACTACTGATCATTCAGTACGTCCGATACAACGTTTTTATGAAAAGTTGCTTTTTAAAAAGCTATATCTCGAAAAAAATTTAACGTAAATAACTCTATTAGGGCTCATTTTTTTAGAAAATTTGCTCTTCTTTAAATGACGTTCTCTTAGGTTTTCTTGTATTGTTCTTACTTTTTGAGATTTAGAGCTCCGAATGAAAAATTAGTTTTTTTGCGCTTTGAAACAGCCGCCATTTTTTATTCCCCCTACCTATACTTGGCGAACTCATGAATTTTGATTAGTAATTATACATAAGTAATCAAAAATTGGGGTGAGATAACTAACTGCCTTTTTTCTCCTCTTGGGCTCTTGTACTATGTGGTAAACACACTAAATTTAATTGTTTAATTAATTAATCAATAGCTTAGTTGGCTATTCAAATAATTAAACAAAGGGTTAAAAAAGCTTTACACATATAATCAAATTCTTACATAAACTCGACTTTAATATTTCTCATTTAATATGCTTATTCATTATGAGGAACTATTCAGACAATTAAAGATATTCGTTATGCTATTATCAATTTTTATTCGTAGAAATAACCTGTTGACTACATATCAATAAAAGAGTCTCGTTATTTAAAAGTGAAAGAGACAAAAAAAATATATAAGTGGGTAATTAGGCGATCTAAATTAGTAAGTCTTGAAATAAACACCCTATCACGTTTCTTAATTCTACTTTTATAAGACAAATATACATTCCTAAGATGACACCTCATATTCTCGCGAATCAAAGGTGCTCTAAGGACAATCAACGAGCATAGCGAAGAAAGAAGAACGCATCCATCTGGTTAATGTAAATTACTTGGGATGCAGGTGGTTGTAAAAGAGCAGCTCTGGCGGGGAACCCGAAGAGTAGATGCAGAGGTAGCGAGCGCACTGGCAGAAACAGGAAAGGTAATTGAATCGGTTATTTCAGAGATGAAACTTGCGCCATTTTTGTCCAAAAAAATATTAATTTTGGGAGATACGAAAGTGCAAATTAAGGGTCGTCGCTTCCCGGGGATCTTAATGGGGCGGGTCCGGCGGGGAAGGAAGTCATGTCATGCTGTTTTTCAATTTCAGGGGCTTTTTAAATATTCCTCGATTTAACTATCTTAAAGTCATATTAATATAATTCACACATACATATATATACATAATTGATTTTAAAAGGGTTGATTTCTTTTAGTTAAGAAAAAAGTGTTAGTTTTGAAAACTCATCAGGAACTTATAAAATGTACATATATATCTATCAGTAATCAAATTAAAGCTCATTAAATACATTATGATGTAGTTCTTAATGATCATCTTCGTAGGAATAGGAGTTGTTTAATTAATTTCAACATTTAATTCGAATGCTGAGAAGAAGATAGAAATTTTATTAGGTTTTAGTAACCTCCTGAAAACTATAAAACCATTTCAGTCCCTATTTTAAAATAATCCGTAAAAAAATCCCATAATATATCTCAGAAATTATTTTCTATATTCATCTCTCCAATACTCTTCCAACTTTGAAGTACTGCCTTTTTAATCATTTCCATCCACTCTATTTCCAAAGAAATGAAGAAAGATGTTTACCATCTACTGTCTTATCATGGGAATATATAGTGCTTTTTGTGTCATTGTCATGAATATTGTAACATTTTTCGGGTATTTCAATATATCTATGTAAATGTGGAAGGTCATATGAATACATTTATCAAACAGTAGGCGCTTTAGTGTATGCATACTTTGGTAAAATAAATCTTTCTACTGTTCTCTAGCTTAAAGCTATCATATTACCAACCATTTCCAGCCAGAGTGGGAATGTTGATCTACTCTAATGGTTCGTCAAGAAATAAAAGTCATCCCACTCAGGTCGGATTCAAACCTAAACCTTTTCTGAGACAAGAATATTTTGTTTGAAGTTCAATTCGCTCGGGATTCAACCCTTTCGTCTTAATTATAAAAAAAAAAAACGATAAAAAACGATCTGTATAAATCATGATCCTATAAAATCTTTTTGGACAACACCTTCTTAGAGTGCTTGTAGCAATTTAATTATCAATTAGACATTAATAACAGTTTAATGGAAGTAGAAATTTCATAACAACAATGACCCAACCATATGAACTTGGTACCCTTACTTGGGTAAAAATGTGGCGGTCATGAGTGATTCTTATTAAATCACCTCCTTTCACGACCGTTGGTCTAGTAACAGCACATTACAAAGTACTGCTCTCCTGACACTTCATGTTTTGTAGAGGTACAGATTTTAATTTTTTTTAAATTTCAATGTTTTATAAAATTGACAGCAGTATGTTAATTGTTAATATTTAAGACTAATAAGGAGAACATAAAATGTGATATTAAAAGAAATATATAATCAGGGAATTGTTTTTAATTTATTTATTTGATGCAATTTACAACTGTGCAAATGATAAATACAATAGTTAATTCTGTGGAATGTTTTATTTACACTTGAAAATCTTGGAAGGAACCACCAACGTACTTCAAGCATTAATTTAAATTAGAAGGTCAACACATTTAAGGTAGAACAAATTAATTTAATCTGCTATCGGTAAACCACGTTGTAAAGCCCTTTTATCTATTTTAGATTGCAGTCCATTAAGTAATAAATACCATAAGAATGGGATTAAAGATTAATGTTAAAATTTTTTAACTTATTTGTGTCATCTGAAATCGATCTAAAGTATGAACGTTGTAATGGTGATGTTATAAACCAGCCACCATTACTATCAATAACGGGTCTCTATCAGCTGCTGTAATTTGTATAACAGTATGATCCAATAGGATGAGGGCTTGGGCGCCATTTGATGTAAACCTAGATCTGTGGTAGGCGGCTTTCCAAAAATCTACTCCTTTATCTACTAAAACTCATTTTAGTGACTAGAGGTTATCCAAAAAAAAAAATATCTAGAACATAAAAAGATGGTTTAGAAAATTTTCCGTTGGAGAATTAACCTTCAGTGAAGTTGTAAAGGCTTATATAAATAATGAGCATGAGTAGTTGATAATTTATATTTCATCACGGTATACCTCTTTTTTCCAGAGTTTCCACACACCCATATGCATTTTTATTGAACCATTAAGAATAAAATGATTCCATTACGATATGTAAATACATAATAACTAAATAAGAAATGGTATTGTGAACTTTTGTTTGGCCCTGTAAAGAATTGCGACCAGTTTAGGCTGGGAGACAATGTAAAGCTGTTCCAAATTTACTGGAAACCGGATTTCATAGAAAGACTCTCAAGGCAGCTGTGGGCTGAACGTGTCGCAAGAATAGATGGTAACTTACGAAATTATTGTTTAGGAAAGGAAGTTACGACTAAGATGGGCATACGAGGTTTTAGCCGAAGAACAGACATTTCTAGGTACAAGAGCTTGATGGACCCTAGCGCAAGACAGTGAGAAATGGAGGCGGTGTCTTCAATAAGCGATGATCCGTACCTGGTAGTAGTTTCTATGATAATGATGATGCATTTAAACTTTTTGGAAATACCCACATATATTAACTCCTTATTATTTTGTTATGTATCTTAAAACTGATTCTTATTTGAACGAAATTTATACTTCATATTATCACTATCTTGTTACATATTATCAGTATCATATTATCACTATATTACATGTAGACCCGTCTTTTGTAATGGACTGGTGGTTTAGACCGTTTTTCTAGTAAGTGCAGTAATAGTCGGAATCGACGTGTAGTTTCCTGTCTTTTTAACAGTCGGGGTAAGAGCAACATTATTAATGTATATTGTCTTGGTGGAATTTTCCAAAACTTCATGAGGTTTTTTTTTATTTTTGTATCTATATAGAAATTTACAACTGTACATAATGATAAATCCAGTAAATTTGATGTAAGTTTATAATGGGAGTGATACAGACGTGTACAGAACTCATTGGTAGCACTCTAATAACGTTTCACATTAGAAGGTCTCGTGGCCATCTTTTCAGGCGCCTCGGAGGATTGCCAGTAGTAGAAGTGGAAGCAAGGTTAGAAATTAGTGGGTTTAGGAAATTTATAATGGAAGGAATGGTATTAACATTAAGGTCTTTATGGATGATTTTATTTGTGACATAGTAAGGAGCATTGAGGATTTTATGAAGGATTTTGGATTGTAAAGACAGGATAGAGAGGAATTCGAAGACTTTGTGGAGCACCAAAGCTCAACTCTGTATATCCAGATTGGCCTTATTACAGTCATGTAGATCGGTCTTTTGTAATGGATTGGAAGTTTAGACCGTTTGTCTAGTAAGTGCTGTAATAGTCGGCATCGACGTGTAGTTTGCTGTCTTTTTAACAGTCGGGGTAAGAGCAACAATATTAATGTATACTGTAGGGCAGTCGGTAGGTTTACGACGAAGGGTAAAGGTTATTTGATGGGATTTGTTAGGATTTATTTTAAACCTCCAATTACTATACCATTCTTCGAGGGTTGTGATATGAGATGAGAGAGTTTGGGATGCAATTAAAGGGTTATGTGTGGGATCACACATGTGTCATCGACATAACTGGTGAAGATAGTGTTAGGATTGTTGGGATCAGCTGTATAGACGGTGTAGAGGATGGGACTGAGGATACTACATTGAAGAACACCAGCGGACTGAGAATAAAGGGATGAACAGGAACCATTGTGGCTCACTTGTCATGGCTTTAAAAAATATTTTTCGAAATTGAAGGTGTGGAAGTAGTTCCAAATAAGATCAACTTTTTTCATATGTGTATTTCGGTGGGGTTAACGGGATTTTACTTGTAAGTACCACATGGATCATCTTAGCAGTAATTGTAATAAACAATTTTTAGGAATTTTATTGCATGAAAAAATATAAAAGAAAGCTGATTACATAATAAATTGAAATTATATTGACATTTTAGACGCTAAAGCATATGTTATACTGACTTTAAATTTTTAATCGAACTCTAAGTTTTTTTTTTTCAAGCTGAAGCTTTATTAGAACTCTAAATAAAATTGTTGATTACTGAAAATAGTTTTTACTCCTTAAAACTTTACTAACAACTGGTTCGTCATTATTTTTAAGAAAAGTAAGATAGCACACTTCAAAGAAAATTTAAAAATGTGTAACGTATTATAAATAATGCTATCTAACAGAATATATGCAATACATTTACCTTTCATAATGCTTTGGGTTGTAATAAATAAATATATAAGTATTATAAATAATCTGACGACACTTATGAAACAAATGAATCGTTCAAAATTCGATGCAGTTTCAGAATTCAGACACGTAAATTACATAAAAAACATAGATATAAATAAGACATAAAAATAACCGATGGGCCGTATTTGGAACCGGCTCTTATTTGGGCCACTTTTCCATATATATTATACATTTAGATTCTTCGCTTCTAAAGTTTTTTATTCATATAGGAATAAAAAAAATTCGTGCCCTCAGAAATGTAAGTTTCTGACATAGTTGGGTGCGTGTCTAGCTGTAGTAAAATGACATCATAAATCCGATTTTATTTTATAAAATGAAGGTATACAACCTTTATTAAAAGTAATTATACTTTTTATACTTATCTTTTAATTTTTTTAATGCTTGTCCATTCTTTTACCATATCTCCTTAGATTATTTGTTTGAATTTATTTCTTCTAGCTTAGGTAGTTCTTTTTGTTTAACAATGCTTATGTTACTGAATCTTAAGAGTAAACGTAACACCTAACTTCAAATCAACGTAATCTAAAGTGTTCATGTCATTTTACTCTTATTCTAAATATTCTTAAACTGTTCTAATGAATATCACATTATTTGTCTGAAATATTACAAGGATCCTAATACCGGTACAAATTCATATGACATTGTCTTAACAATCTATTGTCTATCCTTACTAGAAACTGTTCATACTAAAAAGTATTGATAATTATACTTTTAAAGTATGAGTAAATAAATAAATAAATGTATAAGTGAATAAATCAATATTTTACAATTTATTCACATAGAGAATATTTTCGGACATAAATATAAATTAATTTAAAGCCCAATGGAATTATTTTTGCAAACATAATAATATTTAATAGTAACTTTGGTTACTGACAGTATTGGTTCATTTTAGTTGATGTTCCCATGATACATCATATTAAATTTTATCGTTCTTTTGATCATTCGTGTAAGTTTGATTACCTTAAAACAACAATACAACCGTCAACCAACCAAGAAAACACGGTATGTGTTGCTTTAATTTATGTATTTTACAGCTGACATCCCAAACAGTCCTAACACTACCCTCACTTCGTATGCCGGCGACACATCTGTGCTTGCAATTAGAAATAACTCTTTAACTGCATTCCAAACTCCCCAGTTCCATATCGCAACTTGAAGAATGGTGTCGTAATTGGAGGGTTAAAATAAATCTCATCAAACCACCTTTACTCTTCGTCGTAAACCTACTTACTGCCTTACAATATCCTTTAATATTGTTGCTCTTACCCCTGTCGAACAGACCCGCTACCTTAGACTGCAACAGGACAAACGACAGGCGTAGAATTCTCACAAAAGCCTGAAAAGACAGGAAACTGCACGTCTACGCAGCACTTACTAGACAAACGGTCTAAACTTTCAATTCATTACAAAAGACTGATCTACATGACTGTTATAAGGCCTGTCTGGACATACGGTGTTGAGCTTTGGGGTTCCACTAAATTTCCGAATTCCTCTCGTGCTCCATCCTTAAAATCCAAAATCCAACGTAAAATGCTCCTTACTTTGTCACAAATAAAATCGTCCATAAATACCTTAATGTTCCATAGGTAGCCGATTTAGCCCGAATCAGATATCAATCTTTCCATTATAAACATCCTAACCACTCAAACCAATTTTTTTCTAATCTTGCTTCCTCTTCCATTCATGAGGGGCCTAAAAAGAAGATGGCCTCGAGAACTTCTAATGTAGAAATATTATTAGAGTGCTACCAATGGGTAGTTATCACTCCAATATGATCTTAGATAAAATTTGCTGGATGCATTTTTATGTAAATACAGTTTTAAAGATCATTAAATAAAGAAAAAAAATGTATTATCGAAAATATTGTAAGTAGAATTATTTCTATCGTAAATGTAAAGGGATTGCTGTTTAGAATCAATCGTACATTAATTTGAAAACAATTTGGTGGTAGGCAAATGTTTATTGGTGCTCGCATTGCAAAATGAAATATTATGTTTGAGGAGTGTAATACAAAAGGTTCGAGGGAAAAAATTCTTATCTAAAATAATTTTTAAAATTACTGTCAAATATATTTTCGAGTTTTCCTCAATAAACATGATGGAATATTTCATATTAATTGAATGGCCTTTTATGATCTAATCAAACCCAAGGAAATTATTATAAATGATAACTTGGGTAAAGATGTTTTAAAATTAACGTACCTAGGAAAAATAAAAAATAATGAATATATAAGAAGATCGTCATGGTTGTGGTCAAAAGAGAACCTTGGTTCAACCTTTACCTTTGAACAGCCCTGCAAAGTGGGGCGAAACGTCGGAAAAGAAATAGTTGTAAACTATTTTTGTTTTTCTTTTGACCGCAACCCTGACCATCTTCTTATATATCAATTACGGTCAACTATATATACATATAAAAAAGTAATGTATTCTTCATTAAATTGACCTTTTTTATTATCTTAATAAATAATTCAAAACACTACCCAATTATAGTCTCAAAACCTTTATTTCTTTTACACGTCCAACGTTTCGGCCAATTCGGCCATCTTCAGGGACAATCTCAATATCACTATGAAAACATATAATTTAACACTCTAAAAACTTCATTCAGGCTATTCTGCCCAGGTCAAAACATTTATATCTAATAGGTCAATTATCCATTAAAAACCACAGTCAAAATTATTTCTCTGCACACACTATTAATACACTTTTATCACAACCTTTTTTTATTATGTTGAGTACTTTTCGTCAATTTTTTTATTACCATGTTTCAGCTTAAAATAACCAAAAACATAATGCACAATTAAAAAAGAATAACCACTTTCTTATTTCATCACAAATAAATTTTAATTTCACTAGTTTAATTATATTCAAATGTTTGTTTTACTTTCATTTATGGAAGTAAAATATATATAATTACTATATCTATATGAAATATATTGTTAGGGGAAGTATTGCGATCGCAAAAAAATAAAAATAAAAAAACAAAATAAAAATAAAATAAATAAACAAAATAAAAATAAAATTTGTATTAAGTTCCCTGAATCCAAATAACCAAGTTTCGCATAATGGTTCCTGTGTGTGTGTTTCTGTGAGTATGTGCCTGTGTGAATATTTGTGAGCAGCCTCTTTCAAAAACGTAAAGTTAAACCAAAATGAAATTGTGTATTGATTGATATCAAGTGCCATTTTATCTCATCGATTTTACAACTTTCAAAAAAGGGCTCTAAATACTTTCATTAAACTAAACCTGCACAGCTAAGTGGTTAGACCACCATATAGTTGATCACCAGATGCTCTATAGGAAACTTTACTGTTGACATGGATAAAACTGAATACAAAATTCTCCAACTCCTGACCAAACCACTTACGAATCGACCACGCGCGATCCTATTCCCTCAAGAAGTGGAAAGCAACGACAAATATGAAAAACATGTTTAAAATCCTTGTAAGGGACTGAGGACCCTAAAAAAGTGAGATGTAAAAAAACAACTACATTTGCTTTGCCTTGGACAGTACTAGCAAGATGATTTATTATCTCTTAAAATATTTCTTTGCCCTCTTTTTACGAAATGAATCTTCTAATACAAGCCCCGTTATGAAGAGGTTACTTAATATATGTAACAGAATGTACCTGCACCTTCTACGAACTGTGGTTCCACCTAACGGACCGCAGGTTGAACATTATTAAAGGTTCGACATAAGGTTCCTGTTGGAGAGCTTTTTTGTATACGTGTTTATGTATAGAGCCGGGGGGAGGGGGGCATCTCTGTTTTTGTTTGCGGTGACCCTAACTGTAAATTTTTTTTCCCGACCGTGTTTACCAACTTGCGTAGTGCTGTGGGAGAAAAAAAAAATGTTTTCCGGGGTGAGCATCCTCTGAAGTGTATTGGTTAACAGTTCGAGCTTTTATTGACTTAATAAAAAAATAAAAACTGAAAGTGATTTTACTTCCTCCCTTTGATTTTTTTATGTTCGCTTCGTCACAAGTGACGGTGAGAAGATTTGTACCCACCACTGCAGGAAGTGAAAACAATTTTACTCCTCAACTAGCATTAAAACAATATTTGTTTCTACATTTTGGAGATTAAATTTATCACACAATAGAGTTTTTGATGTTTAACATTTTCCCAATTGATGGTTTATTCTTAAAAAAATTTTAGTTCCTGAAAAAGCAGCTGTTGGATTTTTTTAAGCATTACAGGAATAATACTTTTTTACACTACGATCCCTGATCTAAAACTTTTTTAATTACTCCACCCCAAACCAATATTCGATATTGGCTGGCAGACCCAGCCAACGTGAGATGCTCCGTTTTTATTTAAAATATTTCTCAGTCCCAGAAATATCCTTAATTATCTTTTTAACTAATTTTGGTATTTTTTACTAGTTTTTTTTTTCAATCTCCAATATAAATTCAGAAATATTTTATATATGATACATATATATATCCATATATGGCATTATTATATTTATATCTTTATGTTAATATTGATATTATTTTTTTTTTTTTATACTAGATCGACCAGATGGTGGGCCATACATGGTTGATATAACCGTTACATTTTTTTTTTTTTTTTTTCAACAGTTGATTATGGGGGTATAGTCTCTAACTAAAGACACTCCTAACTATATACAATGTTATAATTAAAAGAAAATAATATAAAATAATGGTATTAATGCTAGTTTTCAGTTTGTTTTAGAATAAAATTTTGATGAACTTTTTCAGGGAAAATCTAGGCTATTAACTAGCAGGCCCCACATAAATTTTAACAATGTGCATCTGGGCTTTCGTTTACGTATGCTCAAACATATTTTTCTTGAAACTCCTATTTTTCGAAAACGGTTCACCAGGTAGATTTCATTCTTCAATAAAAAAACGTTAGATGAAAAACCAATACTTACCTGTGTACATGGCTGAGGTATTTTTATTAACTATTAAATACAATACTGATCTTTCTTATTTAGTCTTATAGATGCTATACCACCACGAATAAAAAAAGTCCTATATTTTTTATGATCTGTTTTTACAAAACAAAAAGCACTATATATTCCGTATTTGGTAAGTCTGAAGCCAGATTTACCACCACCAGTGTAGCTGTCCCTCCTATATTATCTATATCGGCTATGCTGCAAATAATGTGAGTACAATT
>NW_027116002.1:1455045-1475606 GCF_000696795.3 Halyomorpha halys | reverse complement strand
TATCTTTTTTATAATACTACCACTTTTTATATATTGATAGATATTACAATCTGCCACACAGTTGTGGGCAATAGGTAATATAGATGAATGATCTCATACATACTAAGATAAAATAAAATAAATGATTAAAAAAAAAAAATCTCTTAAATATATACAAACAGAAGAATAAACAAAATGAACATAATCAAACTATCTGTATGAAAAATAATTAAATAAAATAATATAGTCTATAGTCACATTTACACTCTAATAACGTATATATTAAACGAGTATAATAATAAAGGAGGTTACGAAAAAAAAAAATGTATATTTTAGTACCAATACAACACGTCTACAAAAAAAATCATTAAATTTATGTTGTGTAAATTCAACAAAGCAGCACATAAAACAGTTCCACCTATTCTTCACATTGTATATTTTTATTTTTTTTATAAAGTTTGAGGAACTGAGCTGATGCTAGGTCCTGAGCAAACCTTCAGTTCGAATCCCCTTAAATAAAAACATTCTTGCTGGTTTACCACTTCTCTACATCATAACTAGGTAATCTTATGTAAACTGTAAAGAGCAGTAGTTCCTTTTTGTTTTTATCGCATCCGACTGAAACTGATGGACATTGAGTTAATGCGACTTAAATATTTGAGAGTTATACAAGATAGGAATATTATTTTTTTTTTTAAATATTAATTTTCAGTTTTTTTTTTAATTCTATATTTTTATTTATGACTCTGCCAATTTCAGTAGAGCCCATACCTCTACCAAAACCACGAGTATGGTTTTGTTAGAACCAATGGTAAAGGTATATACATACTCGTCTCGATTTTCCACTTCCCTATCTATTTCTACGTTGCCTGGTTTAACATCTAAACCACTATTGTTTCTATACTAGGGAATCTAAGTATCCTCAAAAGCTTTGTATTTTAAACTAAAAATTTTGAATGTATTTAATGGAGTTTAATTAAATCTGATCTAAATTTCATATATGACATTTCCTACAATTTAGTCGAACTATCTCGCACTAAAAAATCACCATCTGCATCAGTTAAACGGATTTTTGCTATGTTAGTATTACATAATTTGAACATGTTTATCAAAAATGTGTTGCTCATCAATAACATGAGGTAAGATACTACTTTCATTAAAAGGGAGGTTTGTTCTAAGACACTTAACTTGCAGGAGCTCTGTGGGTGATAAAAAAGTAGGAGAAAATTCATTCGTACAGGTTGATAGGTTTAAGTGTTAGGTTTAACTAGAAAAAACAAAATAGATGAGGAAATAAAAGCTATGTTAAAGGTGGGAAATGCTTGTTATTTTTCAACTTCGAAATTTCTTAGCTCGCACCTTCTGTCCAGAATTTAAAAGATAAAATTTAAAAAAAAATACTATCCTTCCTACTGTTCTTTATGGATGTAAAACGTGGCTTTCACTGAGGGAAGAACATCACCATTAAAGTTTTTGAAAATAAATTATTACGTAAAATATTAGGACAGAAAAAGAATTAATAAATTGGAGGGAACATGGAACTGAGGGAACTGGAACTGGTTAATATAATGCAGGTTATAGCATTGCGGCGTATAATAAGATGGACATGTAAGGTTGTCGGACTTAGTAACAAATGGATTCATAAATGTTAATTAAAACTGAACGGGTAAATGCCCGAGGGGTAGACCAAACGTAGATGGGAGTACTGGATTTGAGCATCAGAGGATCAATGCTTCAAAGAAGCAACTCTCTTCTACGATATGCTGAAACCCACGAACTTAAATTTGTTAAATTAAAAAAAAAAATTGAAATGTCATGGTAATAAGACCTCTAATACTAAAACATAAAAACCATTTATCAGAAATATACAAACCGCTGCTCAGAAAATACATTTTATTTCTTAAATGACTACAAGGAAATAATTTAATATAAAAAAAAAAACTAATCAATATAAAGTTTATTTATTCGACTGTACCAACTAAAATATGATAGTTATAAGTATAATACCTGTCACGCACCTGTAGATATAAAAAAGTATGGCATTATTAAAATATAGTACAGTATTTTAAAAAGTATTTATATGTTCTTCCGTAGTTTAATGATGACTTCCTTTTCTTCTATCTTTAAATATAAATAATTATTTTTAATCCTACAGCTAAAGTTCCAAAGGGTTTTATATGTCAAAACTTTATTATATTTCTTTTCAGGAATTTATTTATACCCTTTATAGATAAATAGAAGAAGGAAAATAGAGTAAGTGTAAAAAAAAGATAGAAAAACTTTATTACATTTAATTTCAGGAATTGATTTATAACCTTTCTCCTCTTATTTATTCTTTATAACATCTGAATCAACGTTTAGGGCTCCTTTGCTCATTTATACTGAAATTTGATATGTAGATGGACATAAAGAAAAAATTGTAATTTAAAAGAATTTGATATGGGCAAGAGAAGGCGGAAACGCTGTTCAGATGTTATAAAGAATAAAAAAAGGGGGGGAGGGGAAACAAATTCCTGAAAAGAAATATAATAAAGATTTTTTCTATCTTTTATTTTTTATTATTTATGAATTATCCTCAATGAATTAGAATGTAATAAAATTCTATCTATAGAGTTATGTGCTTGAACAGTATCCAATTTAAAAAAATAAAAATAAAACTTCAATGATTCGGGTGCCTATTTAAATATAATTAAAAATCTTAAGATTTGACAATGTTCATTGTAAACTGTGATTTATTCATCTACAGTTTTTTCAAATCGTAAAAATATAGAGATTAGGAGCTTTAATTGTAAAAAAAAGGCTGGATGTATTGTTAATGTATGTTTTTACTCAATATATTTTGAGCGTATATCAATAATGATTTTACTAAAATGTTCAAGTGATTTATATAATTCCTTTTTAGAAACTTTTCCTATTGAAATATTATCTAGTTGAAATTTGGCTTTAACAATTTCCCCATTCGTTTAAAAAATAACTATTTTATAATAAGAAATTATTTTTTAACCACTTAGGGTCGGATTTATTTTTAACTCAGCCTTATTGTATATGTATAGCATAAAGAGAACCTTTACGGATAATAATTGTTTCAGCTTCATAGGCACTTTTCTTTTTAGACGAAGTGATCAATAAGGCAGTATGTTAGTAATATTTGTCTTTTATATATCAAGATAAAGATAAAACGGATTTTCAACTTTGCTTCGGATTAAAAGCTCAACAACTTTGATTTTATTTTCTTTGAATATTACCTATATACCCTCAAAAGACCACATACCACTGTTAAGACCCAGCGATAACCAACTAAAGATCTTAGAGTTTAGAGAGAAGGTAGAAAATGTATGCATAGGGTATCCTGTAAGTCTTTAGCGGCCCATAAGAAGGTAAAAATTGACCTATAAGGAGCAAAAAAGTTCATGTAGACAATGGTCCGATTCTCTGCAAAAAAGGAGAAAATTGATACTTTGTGTTTTTTTTTAAGCGTCACGTTTTTTTTTTTTTTTTTTTTTTTTTTAGTTGAATAGGGTATAACTAAGTAGGGTATAACTGAATAGGGTATAACTAATGAGCTACATAAGTTGAGTAATTCTAAACTGCAGCACAGCAAACTAGAAAAAGTTTTCGTAATATGAAATACAACATGAATTTTTAAAACCATTTAAAGGCTTACAAGCTGTGTTTTAAAACTATTGCTGTTTTTTTCACCATATATTTTTCAACCTCTTAATGGACTAATATTTAGAAAAAAAATCCTTTTTTAGTCTATGTTAACTGAACAAAATAGTTCTGTTACAGAATAAGCTGAGATTTACGGCCTGGTTCGTAAAACAAAACAATGAAAATTAATTACTTTGTTTTTTTAGTGTTGTTTTTTAGCAATTATTATACAATTTACTTGTTTCTTCATTGAGAGCGGTTCTATTCTTGCGTGTGCACAGCCTATTAATAATTTTTGTTTTTTTTCCTCATGCTTTTATGGTTTGTTGATAATTTTCTGTTATTTTTATTTATAACATGCAATCAGGCGATGAATCAAACATTTCGTCCGATTTATCCCTAAACCTCATACATATTACTGCTAATAAATCTGATGTAGAGCTACTATCAGAAGAATCAAATTCGAAAAAAAGAAATGTTGAACGCGCCGACTCAACTCAGTCCCAGTCACCCGTCAAAAAAATGGTTAAGTATTACCAGAAAATTATTTCTTTAAAAGCTAGAGTGGGCGGTTCATTTAACGTGCTATCAGAAATGGACCTTTCCTCAGATAAGCAACACCAAGTACCAGCAATAACAATACTAATACTCAGCCCAATACAATAAAAATACCTCCGATATTCCTACACAATGCTAATAATTACAGGATACTGTTAAACAATTTAAATGAATTGTGCATGGTACCATTCACTACCCAACTAATCGGTAACAATAAGAAAATTATGTTAACGAATATCGAAGATTACAGAACTATAACTAAGTACTATGATGAAGAAAAAATTGAGTACAGTACATTTTCAATTGATTCGAGTGAGAATCAAAACGGTTCGAAATTGCCTATGTATCCAGAATATTAAATAAAGATAAAAAACCCACTCCACTCTGTTCAGTATCTCTCAAAAACAATGAATAGACCAATGATATTTTTAATCTTAAACATTTAGTTTCTGCCCTAATTATAGAAGAAACCAAACACAAAAACACATTCATATGTGTACTAACTGCCAAAGATACGGTCATACCAAGAACTATTGTCATCTGTAACCGAGGTGTGTTAAGTTCAAAGGTAAATACCATTTCTCAAAGTGCCCGTTAAAATTTATGGATAAGCCATGTTGTGTAAATTACGAACTAGCTCATGCGGCTAATTATAAAGGATTTAAATATTATCAAATCCTTAAAAATAAAATAAACTCACCTTCACAAACAAATATTCGTAAATCTGAAATTAATTCAAGCAGGCCAGCCACGAAAACCACTTCAAAAAACTCATATGCAGTGTGATTAGATCAATGTCAAAACCACCAGAACCAAAAGCTCAGTCCACAGTTAATCAAGACAACGGAATAAATGAAAATTTATTGTCTTCAATAACTAAAATTATAATCGAAGCTATCAAACCCTATTTACCACAAATTATGACTCATCTATCCACGTTAATAGCGTCTTTCTTTACAAATGGACTATAATATAAATAACAGCTTATCTACAGTTACTAATTCTCTACTGACTAAGTGCGCTTTGATACAAATCATATATAATTTAACGAATATTCATTTTTCGTCTCTGGGTACGGAATTAAGAAAATTAAAAATTTTAAACTGGAATGCTTATGGCATCTTTTCATAGAAATGAGTCTAAAATTTTCCTTGAGTCAAATTTCATCGATATAGCCTGTATAATTGAGACACATTTGTTCCAAAACATCAAATTGAAGATCCCAGGTTACGCAATGACATATTTTGTTCGACTACTTCTGGTGGTGTAGCCTTACTAATCAATAATAATAGTGATTTCGCTGAAAATATCATTACCAACGTATTTAATATAGAAGTTTCGGTTCGCTTAAACTCGTCTCCTTCTACCGTTGTCACAGCAGCTTATAAACCTGCAAATAAAAAACTAATTCAAGATGAAATTTTAAAACTATTACCACCAGGGAACCATACATTAGTTTTAGGTAACATAAATTGTAAAAACATTTACTGGGGATGCCGCAAATAAAATTCTAGTGGAAATACTTTACTTGATATTTGCTCAAGGCACAATATCCAAATACATGCACCAAATGAACCTATGTTTTACAGATCAGGCTGTAAATCTGACATTTTGGATATCGTATTAACAAAACATTTTAGTATTCCTCTCTCTTCTCTCACAACTTTAAATTCGGACCATATCCCTGTATTAATTAATTTCTGAACTGAAATAAACAATGAAACAGCGAGAAAATCCCTCATTAATGGAGTGATCGATTGGGAAACGAACAAAATTCTTGTCGATAAAAAATTACAACTGAAAAACATTTTCATACCGCTCAAGAAATAGATAAATGTATAACGACGTTAATTGAGTCGATCTCAAACACTTTACATGAGGCAACCGTACGACCTTTCCATTTAAGGGGAAAAACATTTTCTGGTAGCTGCCCAAAATCAATACTGCCCACCAGAATCACCAGAACTAATCCTCAAAGGTAAAAATGTGAAATGGAATCCTGCCGGTGAAACAGTAAGATATCTGGGAATTCACCTAAAATTTCCAACTAAAACCAGAAACAACCGTTCTTATATTTAAAACAATTCTCAGGCCACTGCTGATGTACGGCTGTGAAGTCTGGGGAGTGGCATCCTTTACGTAAAGGAAAAAATTACAATCTTTTAAAAATAAAGTCCTAAGAATCGCAGTTAATGCTCCTTGGTTCATAAGAAATAGCCAAGTGCATCGGGAATTACAAATGGAGTCTATAGAGGATTACATTAAAAAAAACTGTTCATGAAGTTCCACTCCCAGTTGCCGACAGTTAAAGGAGCGTGACCTACAACCTGGGAAACACAACCTCAACCCGAAGACTGAAGCCCAGGCTGCTGCAGGACATTCTGTTATAAATTCTATATTTATTAATTCATTAATCACACTACCTCTATTTTATTTTTTTTTTTTTCTTCTCTCGTCCTTTTTTCAAATTAACTTGTTTCTTTTTACCATTAGAGGGAAATTGTTTGTTTTGTTAAGTCTAGAAATATTGTTATTTTTTGTTATTAATTTTACTTTTCTCTTTTATTAAGAAGCATTATTCTTAGCAATTTATTTATCTTTTTTTCCATTTAATTATATCATTGTATATAGTTAGGGGTGTCTTTTGTACGAGACTGTACCCACCCATATTCAACTGTTAAAAAAAGAAAATAATTTAACGGCTATATCAACCATGTAAGGCCCACCAGGGCCCTATTTCATAATGAAGTACAAACTAATACTATTAGTCTTGTAGATTTATCTTAATTCAATTACACTAACTTGTACAGTAGTGACTTGTACTTAAGTACTTTTAACTCCTGTAATATCGCTAATAGTCATACCTATTATGAAAAAAAAAGTATTAGTGCAATTACCACGTTGTTCCTGTACTTGTACTATGAACTTATACTATTACCTTTCATTATGAAACCGAGCCCAGGCCGATATGGGATAAAATAAATAAATAAAATACAATTTGCCATACTGCTATAGGCGATATAGTACATTGTAAGGTGCAAATACATTTTATATATAATATTATGTGATTTGAATTTCCTTATCCTTTGTTTTGTTTTTTTTACATACAGGGTAGACAAAATTTAAAAAAAAAAAATACACAATAAAAATATGATAAAGTAACAATTATAAGTTGTATATAATAGAGAAAAAATGAACAATTAATACAGTTTTTTTTAAAAATAAACAAATTAGGTTTCGAGTTTTGTTTATATATTCAAGTTGTAAATCTTAGGATAAAGATAAATACATCTTTGCTAATACTAGTCTGATTTATATGATGTGATTTTGTTCAGTATAGAATTAAATCATCTTTTAAATGAATGTTTAGTATGTCCCTAGTGGTACATAGTCATCGACTTTTTCGAAAAACTAATTCTTTTTTTTCTGTCCCAGAAATTTTTTTTTTTTAAATTGAATTGCAGCATCATAGGCTTTGTCGTTTTTAAGATACAGTGATCAATAAGTTAGTGGATGAGTAGTTACATACACACGAAGGAAGGTTTTTTTTATCGATATTAATTTGGTAAAACTCCAAAAAGAAATTAAATAAAAATTTATTTATTCAAAAATATTGATTACCATCAACTGTAAAGCACATAAATATTTATTTTTATATCATAGACATAATATTTGCATATTTATGAATCTGTTTCTAAATACATATTTGTGAATAATTATGACAGGAAAACATTCCCCTGCCCCTTAAATGGATTCATACCTGTGCTGAACTTTTACGTAAACTCAGACCTTTCTGAGTAATGCCATAAATAACATACCTGTCACTGTTATAATTAGCGAAATAAGTACTAATAATTACAATTACATATTTTACAATAATTAATATAACATACTTTAATTTATGTTAATATGTTAATAATTTTTATTTATTATTAAAATTTATTATTAATTGAAAGGTTTTGTTAAAGTATAATCGTTGATTAATGTACAAGTGGTCGTTCTAATTATTTATTGCGGATTTATACAGTGAAGTTCTTTTATATTAAAGTGATATCTAAAAACAAGGAGAAAAAAAGGAGTTGGATTTATCAGTGAATAAAGTTTTGGAATTAGGTTAACACATGGTAGTAAATGAATTGAAGCTCAAAAGAAAACAGAACAATCAAATAACAATGAGTTTATTACAAATTATTGAATACCATCTATTGCAAAGCACATAAATATTTATATATACTTATCTATATCTATATCTATATCTATCTATATTTATTTATATATCATAGACATAATATTTGCAAATTCATGTATGTGTTTCTAAACGCATATTTGTGAAGTAATGTCCTCTGTCTTTACAACCCTGTCCCTTAAATGGATTCTTACCTGTATTGTTCTTTTACGAGACTGTTGACGTAAACTCAGACCATTCAGTGCAATGCCATAAATAACTTAACTGCCGCTGTTGTAATTAGTGAAACAAGTACTAATAATTACAATTACATATTTTACAATAATTAATATAACATATTTTAATTTATATTAATAAATTAATACTTTTCATTTATTAATTAAAATCGACAGCTTTTGTTACAATATAAATGTTGATTAATGTACACGTGGTGTTCTAATTAAGATAACATATGGTGGTAAATGGATGGAAGCACAAAAGAAAACAGAAAGATCATGTAAAAAAGTTATATATTGTAGTTATTGTGATTATGAACATATTTTGTAATGGTGTCTTGCATATGGACAATTTTGCAATCGATATCATGGCGTTAACCACTTTGCTATGTAATGTATCTTTAGTTTAACATGTTAAAGCGTGTTAAATGGAAAAATATTTCCTTCTTTTACCATTTTAAAACGATATAACATATGACATGATTGAAAACCTGTCTCAAGGTCTGTTAAATGGAGAATGACGTCATACAACTGAGCTCTACTTCGTCGTGTTAGGTTACTTGCTCGTGGTTTGTGTTTTGATTGTCTCAAAGTATAGTTTTAAACAATACAATCCATAGCCAAACTTTTACTTAATTTAATGTGATAAGTGATGCATGTTGTAATAAATTACTGTAATGAAACCTTAGAAGTAAACAAAAACAAGTAGTTTTGGAAGGAAAGGTTACTAAAAAAGTTGCTCAGAAAATGCGCTAGGAGCTCTCATGCATTTAACATTTAACATGACTAAATAGAGCTGCTCACAATCCTATCCTTAATATAACATTTAACATAGTAAAACATTTTACATTTAGCACAATATCATGATTACCCTTTTGTTTTGTATTTCTTTCAGCCAAATGTGAAAGGAATTCATGAAGAGGGAGGACGCTTAATTTACTGAGAAATTGTGTGTAAATACGGGAATGAAGAGAATTCGAGTAAAGATTGGGACGTTAAATTATATCTTTTAGGGAAATCAGTGGTCTTTAAATTAGATACAGAAGCTCATGTCCAAAAATAAACTGACAATGTATTCAGTTGAGCACTTATCAGTGGCTGGAAAATGTAAATTTACAGACATAAAAATTATAAATTGTATTTTGAACAAGTGAACAATCCCTATGCAACACTATTGCTTGAGCTAGAACTGTATGTTGCCTTAAATGTTCCTTCCAAGTGGAAATAAGGGGAACCAGAAAAAGAAGCAATTAAAAATCTGAAACAAAGCAAAAATAAGAAAGTAGAATTTCCTACAAGTTGGGTAAATGTGTCTAGTTGTAGCTTATAAATCAAATGGTGATATTAGGCTCTCCTTTCATTCTAAAAGATTTAAATCACTTTTAATCTATATTTATTTATTAAAATATAGTTATAAAATGCTGTATCCAACATTAAATGAAATTTTATCTAGTCTGCAAAAGCAAAGTGGTTAACGCGATGATAATGATTACAAAATTGTCCAAAAGCAAGACACCATCATAAAACATGTTCATAACCACAATAACTACAATAAACTTTTGTTATTAGTTTATATAAACGATCTTTAACTCATCATTTTTGTAAAATTACTACAATTTATTATATATTTCATGTACTTCACAGGCTAACTCTGTTTGTACGGGTGTTGCCCCATAAAAAAAAAAAAATATATTATTACACCCGGGGTTCACTATAAATTACTACGTCTTCATTTCGGGATAAAGTGCTCCAAAATAATTTAAGCTCCTTTTAAGGGTGTTATGGGAGATTTGGCAGTATGTATTGTTTTAATTGATAACACATTTGTATGGAGTGGAACAAGGGAGGAACATGATGCTATTTTAAAGACTATTACAAAGAGTAAGAAAGAAAAATGGTATGATTTTTTTTTTGTTATTCTTTTTTTCTCAATTACTAGTGAAAGGGTTATATTTACTTGGACTTACTAATGTACTATTTTCAGATAACACCATGAGATTGATTTGAAGGAGATGTTGGGAAATCGTGTTTATTGATATACACGTGGTTGTTTCTATTATTACGTGCTAATTTTCGTGAATTAGTGAAATAAAGTTCTTTTACATAAACTTATTAGTTAACAGCTGTATTAACTAATAAATGCAACAAGTCGAATTTTATTTTTCCAGATTAGGTCTCGAGACAGTTTTTTGTTCAGATTCTTAAAGGGAGTATCAGGAAATGATTTGAAGAAGAAGGTTAGAAACAAGCGGGTTTGGGTCATAAAGGAGTTGGTCATAGAAGGAATAAAATTTGGTTCGAGTCAGATCGGTTACATATGGAACACTAAGGTTATTATCGATTATATTTGTTACAGAGTAAGGAGCATTACAGGCTTTAGGGAGGATTTAGAATTGCGAAGATCAGATAGGAAAGGAGTTGGATGGTTTAGTGGAGCTACAACACTCAACTAAATTCCGTAGTTTAAATAGCCCTCATTACAGTCATAGAACTGAGCCTTTTGTAATTAATTGGAAACTCAAGTAGGTCTTGTAATAGTCGGAATCGACATGCAGCTTCTTTTCAGTTCTATATGAGAATTCCAAGTTAGTCAGTCGTTTGTCTAGACTTAGTTCTAGGTAGCAAATCTGTTCGTCAGGGATAAACGAGATGTTATAAAATACTACTACAAGGCAGGAAGTCAAACGTTTATGAGAAAGGTTAAACGTCTTTTGATAGGATTTGATGGAATTTCTTTTAATCTTCCAGTTTTGATCCCATTCTTCAAGGGTTGCGAAAAAAGGTTTCGGAGTTTGGGATACAATTGATGGGTTATAATTCACTAAAAGTATCATTGGCATACGTGGGGAAGAATCTGTTGGGGTTGGTAGGGAGGTAAGCTGAGGTGAGCTACGTAAATGACGTAACAAAGGATACTAACCCGAATTACTGCAGACTATGACAAGAGGGATGAAAAGGCACTATTATGATTTACATTGAATAATCTGTCAGTGAGATAGGAACGAATAACGAGAAAGTATGTTAGGCATAGCAATTTACAGATCTTGTATTGTAGTCCTGGGTGCCAGACTCGAACAAATCCCTACATGAAGAACTGCCGAGTCGTGCATTCTGCGCTTCGGTACAATGAGACGACGTCCGACGCACAATATGGTATTCGAAATCCAAACTAGTGATCTGGAATCATGATCGGAATCTAGGATTTGATACAAGCGTTTCAAAATGAATTACTTCAGGATTTTACCCAAGACGGGATAGAGGATAACTATTCTAGTGGTTTGGATATTTTTTGCCTATAGATGATTTCTAAGAGTCTGGTATATATATACAATGGAGTGTATATATAGGTTTTTAAGAGGTTCTGACCTAAAACCTGAGATCTTATTCCGGTCATGGTCATGTTCTAAATTTAATAAAAAATGGTTCGTTACAATCTTTGACCTTGAGGAATTTCTAGTAGTAGTCCATGATTTGTTCATATTTGAATGATTTTCAGTTAAGTAAATTTATGTTACAATGAGATGAACTTTCACTAGTGCTGTTCAACTTAATCCTAGAAAAAGTGATTAGAAGAACATCATGCAGAAATAGTGGGGTGCACGTTGGAATGAAACATATAATCCTCGAGGACTACATTGCAGTCCTTGGAAGAAACCAAAGATGCCATAGAAAGACCCGCGTAGACTAATAAGAAGAACAGAGGAAATCGGCTTGCATGTATATGAAGATAAAACAAAGTATATGATTGTAAGCTGAAATATCCAGCCTAACGACATGGTCTGCGTGAATGCGTGGATGACAGCAGAATCGAGAGGTTTAAATTAAAACTCATCCGTAAAATTACAGGAGTGATCTGGGCCCAGAGCCTTAACACGTGGAGGTGAAGAACTAACAGTGAACTCCTTGCTGAGACTGGTCAGTCAATATCTCATCATATGAAGGCCTAAATGGGTTAAATGGGCGGAACACGTTACAAGCAATCCACGAGGATGCCTGTAACAATGATTGCCAGTATAGTTGGCAAGACACCACCTGGGAGGCAAAAAAACAGATGGATAGGCAGAATCAACAAAGATAATAAACAGCATGCAGAAGATAGGCAGGCTTGCCGATGGCTGATTCGGATGCCCAATGAGCTACAAGGTCTGTAGAGCTAACTCAGTTAAACAGGCAACAACATCTCTATAACCAATAGTTTGAAGAAGGTATTGGTTTATAAATACGCCAGATAAGATAGCTAGAGAGATAAGAAGGTTTATAAAAACGCCATTAAAATTTTGAAGGGGTTTGGAAAAAAAAAAAAAAT
This sequence comes from Halyomorpha halys, assembly GCF_000696795.3. Lineage (NCBI taxonomy): Eukaryota > Metazoa > Arthropoda > Insecta > Hemiptera > Pentatomidae > Halyomorpha > Halyomorpha halys. Next base: position 1,462,711 of record NW_027116002.1, on the reverse strand, counting down.
AATCAATAGCTTACTTTTTTCCATTATTACATTCATTCTTGGAAAAACATTTAGGGACGAATCAGCGAGAAATATGGCACTACTTATATTCATATATAAGTATTCGTGTAGTAATTTGGAAAAAATGAATTTCCAATGAGAGAAGTGCCTTTTGGATATCGCAACTTTTTTCTTTTCTTTCTCCAGTAATTTGCATCACAGTTTTGAAGCAGCAATGAAAAAATAGTATCACTTTCCTCCAGCCTTTGATTTTGGTTTATGAGAAGGAAAAAACCCGCTAAAATCAACTGTTGGAGCTACCGCAAGTTCATTATCGCAGATTACGGTACCACTGCTTCTGCCTTTAACTCTGGGTTTTGAGGTCTGTCAATAATTATGTGACGAAGTTCTAGTAGATATTATTATTTTATTAATTATATATATAAAATTGGCCAGGGGCTTTACCCAATCAGATATAGTTAATTAATGAAGAATAAAATAGGTAAACATTTAAACAAAAATGTAGGTATACGCATTTTTAAATAAGTTTTAATAGACTTCTGAAGTAGACAAGCACACTTGCAGTTGTCATGACAGTTTCTCACGTGTTGACTAGACCTACTTTCAAATGTGGTGAAATCATATATTGGAAATTAGGTGTATTTTATTGTATTTTTTGATAGTAAAAGTAAAAGGTCCAAAAAAAAAAAATGAAAACCACTTCTTGTCATTTTTGATTTGGGGGTAAGAGAAAAATATTTGTATTTGGACAAGGAACTTATTTAAGTGAAATAAATAAGTACGAAAATAAAATTTATATCTTCATTTTTAATGTATTGGTCCAGAATTAGGCTTTTCTTAAAATATATTCTGTCTAACTTGGTGCCATTTTAGAGCTGATAGCTTCGCCACTCCAAAGTTCATATTGTTGTTCACATTTATTTAGTGATTTGATGAAATATAAGACAGGAATATGTGTTAAAAAAAATAGTAACGTTGTCCATCTATACTGGATATATTCGGGATAAATCGTCGACGATGTTAAAAAAAATAAGATTCAATTGTTTCAACCCAAAGGAATAACAGAAATATAGGATTATATTTATAGTAGGTATTTCAAAATACGTAGTTACAAATAATTAACTTGAGCTTAATTAAAGTTAATATAATAAAAAGAAATTTCGGACCATAAAAAAGTTAATGACGGTTAATAATTAGGGAATTTTTTATGTTATCAATCCCCAAAAAAATAGAAAAACCTAATAAATGAAATTTTCTAGAACAACGACAATTATTAAGTATATTTAAATATAATTTCTAATTATATCTCCTTTAATTCTTTTTCTCGTTCCCTCCATTGATAAAATAAAGAATATATAGATACAAAAATATGTCAGTTGAAGTGTGCTCCCTTTTTCTACCCATGGGTATTTGCTGAAGCTCGCCGCCCTCTGCAACGCTGTTCCTCGTACGATCTGGCGAAGGACGGAGTTCTGGAAGCTCTGCAGTCTGTTCAGTGTAGTTTTATACATGTGTTTGAGTAGAGGTGCTCCGTAGAGCAGCGTCGGTCTAATGACGGCTTTGTATATTTGGAGCTCGTGTCTGTGCGAGAGCTGCGGAGATTTCAGGAGATGGTAGAGTCGATTAGTCTTCTGACGAGCCAGCTTCAGCCTCTCCTGGTTCTCTAGGTCAGATGTATTCTGAATAGTGGAGGTGATGACCTCTACTGCCTCGTCTACTTCCTCCGTCGTCAACAGTAGTGTTATCCTTGGAAGAGTCATCTCCTCACAGGACTTGAATCCCTTCCAGTCGGCTTCATGAAGGAGGTTCTTGGTCGCTGGTGGTGTGGCTGAAGTGCCCTCAAACTGGTACAGTACCGGTGGTGAGTAGGTCCGTAGGCCAATGCCTGGCAGTCAGTGACCTTGTGGTAGTCTCTGGTAAGGAGCAAGTCCAGTCGAGGTTCTCGTTGGATAACCCGCGAGTCGGAAGGTGTGCACCCCAGGATGGTAGACTGTAAGCGCGGTCTTATTTATGTACGTCCTCATGGGGTTATTGCTGCCACACAGCAAGGCGGTGCGACGGGCGTTTAGATCCCCAAGAACCACATACTGACACCTCTATAAGACTACGTTAACCAAACTCCAGAGCTTTCAGAATTCCCTCTTTCGGCAAATAGTCAGAGGAACCACACTCCAACGGGCCAGAAATAGTGTAATCCGTGAGGAGCTCCAACTCCCTTCCCTCCCCTCCCCGGAATTCATAGGCCGTAGGCACTATGTTATATATAACACTAATATATATAGATGTTTAGATCATTAGATGAATAAGAAAATTTTTGAAAACTAATTAGGACCATATTGTTTAACTTATAAATCATTAATAGTAAATAGTTTTTCAAAGAATCCCATTTAAATCAATAACCGTTGGAGGTACGAGTAAAATGTCACTGATAATGCAGAATCGAAACATGGCCAACTATGTTATTTTTAAATATAAATATAAGGTTTTGTTTGTTTTTGAGGAAACAAAATTAATTTGACTATGTAACTATCTTACTAACTTTAAAAGAAGAATATATATTTAATTGGAGAAGATGGTCGTTGGTGCAGTCAGCAAAAAGAACATAAATAAACAAAAAAAATAGTTATTCTTTTTTCTGACCACCCACCCCCTTCTCCCTCCGACCATCTTCTCCAATTAGTAATCTACGGTCAATTATCTACACCTCATTAAGCATAAATATACATTATCAAGTACAGTGTACTATAATAATTACAAGATCTATTAATTCAGTTTGAATTCAGAATTGGCATAAATCACTTATATATATCTTAACCATAAATCTAAAAGAAAAATTGTCTGCAAGGGATTCTTTGGATGAAACTTAGTTGTCACATATTTTAGCCATTGTTCTCTCATAAACTGAAAGAAATATACTCAAACAATTTGTTTCCAATAACATCAAGGAAGAAAACTGCGCACTCGCGAAATGTGTAAGACGGTTCTTTTCTATAAAAGAAAAAAGATCTTTTAACATTTTACCAACCGAAAAAAAAAAAAATTACAGTTTTCAAGACTCTGTTGAAAGTAGAACATACAGATTGAAAGAGTGAACCATCGGAATCCTAGGAGAATGTAATGAAAACAAGAGAAGGTTTGAAAACACTGTGATTAATTACAAAGAGAGAAATGTTGAAAACTTTCAGAATATACTCCCTGCTGCGAACTAATAAGGGGCAGAAATGCTTCTTAGCGAGGAACAAGGAAGAGACCACCCTCGGTTGTTCTTGGAAGACACCTCCCGGAAATGTGAAAGTTCCTCATGTTCTTGGTGCCTGCTCCTGAGTGATTTACAGTTCCCAGCCTAAACAATAGCCCATGGTTCACAGAGAACATTGCTAACCCCCAGCCCTTAGGGCTCTACTCACCACTGACCTACAAATTACTCTCTATAGTCACATAGTTTTTCCAGTGGGCCCTATAAATCGCGGGTCACATTGTTTTGTCTCTAACGCTCTCTTAACCGACATACCAGGGGCCCTTTTGTTACATATTGGGGACAGAGGGCCCTGTGAAATTTGGAAAGTAGGGCTATCATTTCGAAACCGCCCTTTCAATAAGGAATTGTGCTTGAAGCATTTTCGGATTCGGTAGGGACATTTCGAAAGAGCTTCTGTTCGGTAAATGAACGTGAGTTACAGAATGGCACGAACACAAAGTTTCTGGAAGAAATATAACCTTTATTTAAAAAATATAAATATGTTATTGAAGGCACAGTAGGTGCAGACCTGACCTCTCTTAGAGTGAAAATTAATTCTCCGTTGAAAAATAAATTGCACTAGTGGGTCATTGTGAGATTACAGGTGGCCTGCACCTGTCTTTAACCAAGTAATTGACCGGGCCCTTAAGGATATAGAGGTCTTTCAGGTTAGAGATAGGGGCCTTCAAATTTTCTGAACAGCTTTGAGTTATTAGCAACAACATGCTTATTAAAATCAGTAATTTATTGAATATTTAAAAAAAGACGGACGTTAACAAGAAAAATTAAACATTTACATTTATGGGTATTTGATTAGCAATGGTATAATTTACTTATCTAAAGTTTATTTATCTAAGCACATCAGTTCATATAAAAAAGATGACCCTATAAAGAGGTAATATTTTTTGAATATTCAATCATATGCCATAAGGTTTTGCTTGATGTTTTATAATATGGGTTATTAGGCCGATTTGTATAATTTTTCATGGCAGGAAAATTTATTACTTTAAAAAAAAAAAACAACGATATTTTAAAACCAATACCATGTTCCCATTCAACCAATATTAAATTTAAAAAATACATTCTGTAAATGCTCGTGTTTATCTTGTGTATTGTAATATTTTAAAATTTGTATTGTAGTCATGTTTAGTAAAGCTAAAAAAACATTTTAATGTATAGACTGCTGGATCGTCCATCTTCATAAATAGTGGAAACATGAAACTTTTAACTAATAATTTAAAAAAAAAAAAATGATAGGTCACCATATGGTGACCTGTGACTTTGATAATAATAATATTCTTTATTTATTCTGTGAGTGATCCCTTTAGAATAATATTACAGGCGTCAAAATTAGTCTTTAGAGTAAAATACGAAATAAACATGAAATTATAAAACATCATAAAATGTAATGAAAATAATGAATTTGAAAAGATAAAAATGAACAACAATAATTAACAAAATATATAAAATAAAATTAGTACAAATAAAATACAACCATATGTTATATCATTAGATGACTAACTTCTGATAATAAATTTTTAAAAAATCAAATACAATTAAACTAAAAATAATAAGTGGAAAGGTGCAATTTCTGCTAATATACATATGTACAAGTGTAAACGAAAATCTATAAACCAACGGTATATTTTTTTATTATTAACAAAAAAAGGTAATAATAAAAAAAATCCTTTAACTAATCATAATCTTAAGGAATAATCCAATAAATAAAATAAAAGTAAACCGAAAGAAGTAGTGTTGATTATATGAGTTTATATATACGTGTTTATAGACTTTTCGTAAATATTAAAACATCCAATAATATTTATGTTAAATATTATCTCTTTTTCAATCTATTCACATCTTATTTGAAACTTTAAATTGTTATTCTTCCGGAATAGTGTGGACAGAAGGCGGTCGAAGATACTGGATTTGAAGGCTGGAAGGGTATTAGAACTACGAATAAAGGAGAGAATAGAATTCCATAGGATGATGAAAGGTCTACCAAAAAGTATGAAGGCCTTGAGGGGTTATTGCGGAATGCACAGAGGATTATATTAAAGGATATCAAAAATGTACGATGGAGGACGGGACTGGATAACTTGGTAGAAGAAGGAAGCAAGAAAATATTTACGACGGAAGGAGGGGTAAAGCCACTTCAACTCTCCATAAATCGGGTGACCCTAAAGATGAAACATACAAAACAATTAATTTATCGTTTTAATGTTACTTCAAGATCCTTAGGGACACACCCGTGAACTATAGTGCCAAACTTTAAATCAAATTGGTCCAAAGCCATTAAAAGTCCAAACGAAACTGTTAAATCTTTGCCTCTCGTTGGAAAACAAATAAACTTCTTGTATTTCATTAATCGAAAGCTTAACTGATACTGTGTGTACATGATGCTCACTAAATTCAGGAACCACAGATGCCATCCCTAATGGTGAAGACGGTGTATACTTAACAACCACGTACATACGTGATGGCCGTTTTAGCTTAGACTATACGCACGTACTATCCGGTAAACACTCATCCCAACAGGCAATTTTTAGAAAACCTATTCCATGCCACTTTTCTTAACGGCGGTTCAACACAATTGCTGAAAAATTTTGCCAGATTTCTTGTAAAACGCCAAATAATAGTAAAGCATCGAAAACTGGTACGATGCACATTACACACACAACTTTCACTAATCATAAAATTTTGAGCTGAAATTAATTCTCCCTCGTTTCAGAAAACCAACTCCAATTTCAACAGTTTTCAGAAGAGCAGTTTTAATAATATTTCTTGTTACAAAATTTTAACATTTTTCTATAGCATAAGTATGGTAGAAACATAAGGATATAAAAGTTAACTAAAATTGACATTGTTTTCTATTCATTTATTCCATGATCCATTGATATTGGATCACTATTGAAAATCCTTTTCTTTTTTTTTCTTTTTTATTTATTTAGTGTAATTTTCAAGTGTACAAAATAATAAACACAATAAGTAAATATGTGGAATGTTTCATTTACACTTGAAAATCTTGGGAAGAAACCACCCATTGGTGGTACTTCAAGTATTAATTTAAATTAGAAGGCCATCTTCTTTCTAGCCGTGGTTATCTTCTTTTCAGACGCCTAGGATGATTATCAGGGATTGTTAAGGATGGGAGATTAAGAACTAATGGGCTAGGATGGGTAAGGAGTTTAGAATGAAAAGCCGTTTTGGGCCAAATCTGCAACGAATAGAATAGTTTTTGTGGATGAGTTTATTTGTAACGTAATAAGAATTTTACGTAGGATTTTGAATATAGAAGGAATTTGATGGGAGGCCACCCCAGAGCTCAATTCCATATGTCCAAATTAGTCTGATTATCGTAGTGTATAATACTTTTTTGTAGTGAATGGGAAGTTTAGAGCGTTTGTCGAGAAGGTGCAATCGAAATCTACGAGCAGTCTCTAGTCGTTCCAGTCTTGTATGTGGATTCCTAGTAAGTCTGTTGTCAAGATGGAGTCCTAAGTATCTAATCTGTTCAACAGGCGTTAGCGGAATATTTAGAAAGGATACTGTAGGATAGCAGAGTAGAGGTTTACGACGGAGATTAAAAATGATCTGGTGGGATGTTCTAAATCCAAACTGGTCGGGAATAACATGAAATGAGTTTCTAATAGAGGCATTTTAATAACTGTTTTTCTAGGATTTTGCCCATAATAGGAAAGAAGTGAAATAGGACGGTATGAAGATGAATATTCAAGTGGCTTGGAGGGTTTGGGAAACATTTTTATTTTAGACATTTTCCAAGGGTCGGGGAAATAGGTGGATTGGAGGGTAGCATTATAGATATAGGTAAGGAGTAGGATGGCTTTACGAGGGAACTGTTTCACAATATGTGCTGTGATAAATAAGATCTTGATCAGGAGCTTTTTATAAGGTAATTGGTAGATGATGTTCATTATTTCTGAGGAATAAAAGGCTTTAGGAGGAGTCATTTGGAGTGGAATTGTAATCTCTGCTTCAACATGTTTAAGATGGGTTGGATTAAGGATATCAGGATGGGACTTAAAAGTTTTGAAGAGGTGTTCACCGTACATTTGTTGAAAATCCTAAAAAATAATATAACAGGGTTAGTCATCCTGCCAACTCAAAGGCACACATATTGGTTAAAGGAAATTATAAAAATAATAACTTAGTAACTGTATTAATATATAGCTGTTAAGTGGTCAGTGCCCCTACCAGCTAAAGTCAACCACGTGTTAAAACTCCTATTTTATTTATCCGCTTTTTGTAATTTTTCACTAGTTTCTAAGACTTTATATGTTACAAACCATTGTTTCTAAAGTATTTGGCTTTCAAACGGTATTTATTAAACCTTTATTACTACTGTTATATCCCAAAATATGTTTTCAACCTGAAAAAATTTTTTTAGGTTAAAGATTAAATATTTTC